>NW_015092256.1:15728-60405 GCF_001431845.1 Calidris pugnax | reverse complement strand
GCAGAACCAGAGATAATCACTCGATCCCTATCCCTGAGCAAGCTGCGGGACATGTGAAAAGGTTTCAGCTGATTCCAGGTGAGAAAATTGTCACCCGGCTGCTCTGGCTGCTCCGGTGCTGGGATAACGGAGCCAGTAGCCTGGAACTGGAGGGTAGGGAATCCAGGCAGCTGGGATCTCTGTCTGGAGAAGGGGGCATTGACAAGGCGATTGGGAAAAAGACACAAGCCCTCAGCCTCTGGAGGCGACTCCTGTCAGGTGTGAGGGAAAGGTACCGCTTCAGTGAAGATGTTGTATGTCATCTGAGCAAGCGGACCACCGTGGAAAGAGGTATTCAGTACCTGAGAGAATTAGCCGTGCAGGAGATGATTTATCATGACCTGGACAATGCACAGTTACCCGCAGATCCTGATGAGATCCAATGCACAAGGTCCATGTGGTGAAAGTTTGTACGGAGTGCCCCATCGTCATATGCCAACTCATTGGCAGTGATGGAATGGAAAGGCAAAGAGGGACCAATGGTGGATGAGGTGGCTGCCCGACCTCAGCAATATGAAGAAAGTCTCTCTTCTCTCGTCATCTCAGCTGTGGAGAAACTGTCCGAGAAGTTCCAGCAACTTGAAGAGAATATGGCCTCCCCGCCTGTACGAGCCAGTACCTCAGCTGCTAGGAGCAGACGTTTCTCCGCTCAAGGTAGAGAATACCTTGCGGAGGGTACATACTACAAGGCACCCTGTGGTTCTGCCTGCATGACCACGGAGAGGACCTGAGGAAGTGGGATGGACTGCCTACTTCGATCCTATGGGCATGGGTACAGGAGTTGCAAGGGAGAACAACCATGAAAGGGGAATCCTTCCAGGAAGAGTGACGCCTCAGTTTCCAGCGGGCAGTTCCCCAGACAGAGTGAAAGGCTTGATCTTATTTCTGATTCTCTTGAGGAAACTTCTAAGTCTTTTCTGCAAGAAGTGAGTAATGGATACCGTGACCAGGATCAGAGGGGCCCTGCCTCCAGCCGAGTGGGGGAAAGGGACAACCGGGTTTATTGGACGGTGTGGATTCAACGGCCTGGCACATCAGACGCACAGGAGTATAAGGCTCTAGTGGACACAGGCACACACTGTACCCTAATACCATCTAGCTATAGAGGGGCAGAACCCATGTGTATTTCTGGAGTTACAGGGAGTTGACTGCCCTTTAACAGTCCCATATGGCCGGTGCAGAAACCTAATGGAGAGTGGAGGCTAACTGTGGACTGAATGAAGCCACGCCACCACTGAGTGCTGCTGTGCCGGACGTGTTAGAACTTCAATATGAACTGGAGTCCAAGGCAGCCAAGTGGTATGGCACCATTGATATCGCCAATGCATTCTTCTTAATCCCTCTAGCAGCAGAGTGCAAGTCACAGTTTGCTTTCACTTGGAGAGGTGTCCAGTACACCTGGAATTGACTGCCCCACGGGTGGAAACACAGCCCCACCATTTGGCATGGACTGATCCAGACTGCACTGGAACAGGGTGAAGCTCCAGAACACCTGCAGTACTTTGACGACATTATCACACAAGCAACACAGCAGAAGTTTTTGAGAAGGGGAATAAAATAATTCTAGTCCTTCTGAAAGCTGGCTTTGCAATAATATGGAGTAAGGTCAAGGGACCTGTGCAGGAGATCCAGTTTTTAGGAATAAAATGGCAAGATGGACGCCGTCAGATTCCAATGGACATGATCAATAAAATAGCAGCTATGTCTCCACTAACTAGCAAAAAGGAAGCACAAGCTTTCCTAGGCATTGTGGGTTTTTGGAGGATGCATATCCCAGATTACAGCCTGATTGTGACCCTCTGTATCAAGTAACCCAGAAGAAGAACGATTTTAAATGGGGTCTTGAGCAGCGACAAGCTTTTGAACAAATTAAAGGGGAAATAGTCCATGCAGGAGCTCTAGGGCCAGTCTGGGCGGGACAAGATGTTAAAAATGTGCTCTACACCGCAGCTGGGGAGAACGGCCCCACCTGGAGCCTCTGGCAGAAAGTGCCAAGGGAGACTTGTGGTCAACCCCTAGGGTTTTGGAGTCGGGGATACAGAGGATCTGAAGCCTGCTATACTCTGACAGAAAAGGAGATCCTGGCAGCATATGAAGGGGTTCGAGCTGCTTTGAAAGTGGTTGGTACAGAAGCACAGCTCCTCTTAGCACCTTGGCTGCCTGTGCTGGGCTGGATGTTCAAAGAAAGGGTCCCTACCACACATCATGCAACGGATGCTACATGGAGTAAGTGGATTGTACTGATCATGCAGCGAACTTGAATGGGAAACCCCAGTTGCCCAGGAATTCTAGAAGTGATTATGGACTGGACAGAAGGCAAGGATTTTGGAATGTCACCGGAGGAGGTGATGCGTGTGGAAGAGGCCCCACCATATAATAATCTACTGGAAAATAAGAAGAGATATGCCCTGTTCACTGATGGGTCCTGCCGGATTTTGGGAAAGCATCAAAAGTGGAAGGCTGCCATGTGGAGTCCTACAAGACAAGTTGCAGAAGCCACTGAAGGACAAGATGAATCGAGCCAGTTTGCAGAGGTGAGAGGTGGGTGGTATTTAGGGATTGCCTCCTCCAAGCTCAGGAGAGGTGCATCCCAAAAAAGAAGAAGTTGGGCAGAGTAGCTGGCAGGCCTGCATGGATGAGCAGGGAACTGCTGGGCAAGCTTAGGACCAAGAGGGAGGCCTATAGAGGGTGGAAGCAGGGAAAGATGGACTGGGTAGAGTACAGAGAAACTGTGCGAGTCACCAGAAACCAGATCAGGCAAGCGAAAGCCCAGGCAGAACTAAATCTAGCCAGGGATGTGAAAAATAACAAGAAGAACTTCTATAGATATATCAGGGATAAGGGTAAGACGAGGGAAGCTGTGGGTCCCCTCCGGAGGGAAGCAGGAGACCTGGTCACCCAGGATGCAGACGAGGCTGAGCTACTGAATGAGTTTTTTGCCTCAGCCTTCACTAGCAGGAGCCCTGGCCATGCTGAACAAGCCATGAAGAGCAAGTACAGGGGCTCGGAGAATGAAGAACCACCCACAGTACAAGAAGATGAGGTTCGTGACCTCTTAAGGAACCTGAAGGTGCATAAGTCCATGGGACCTGATGAAATCCATCCACGGGTCCTGAGAGAGCTGGCAGATGAAGTTGCTAAGCCCCTCTCCATCATATTTGAGAAATCGTGGCAGTCTGGTGAAGTTCCCACTGATTGGAAAAAAGGGAACATAACTCCAATATTCAAAAAAGGAAACAAAGAAGACCCAGGGAACTACAGGCCGGTCAGTCTCACCTCTGTGCCTGGCAAGATCATGGAGCAGATCCTCCTGAAATCTCTGCTAAGGCACATGGAAAATAAGGAGGTGATTGGAAACAGCCAACATGGCTTCACCAAGGGCAAATCGTGCCTGACAAATTTGGTGGCCTTGTACGATACTGCCACAGACTTGGTAGACAAGGGCAGAGCAACTGATGTCATCTACCTGGACTTATGCAAAGCATTTGACACTGTCCCACACGACATCCTGGTCTCAAAATTGGAAACCCATGGATTCGGTGGATGGACCACTCGGTGGATAAGGAGCTGGCTGGACGGCTGCACCCAAAGGGTGGCACTCAACGGCTCAATGTCCAGGTGGCGGCCAGTAACGAGTGGTGTTCCGCAGGGGTTGGTATTGGGACCAGTACTATTTAACATCTTTGTTGGAGACACGGACAGTGGGACAGAGTGCACCCTCAGCAATTTTGCTGATGACACCAAGCTTGGTGGCGCAGTTGACACGCTGGAGGGAAGGGATGCCATCCAGAGGGACCTGGACAGGCTGGAGAGGTGGGCTCGTGAAAATTGCATGAAGTTCAACCAAGCCAAGTGCAGGGTCCTGCACCTGGGACGTGGCAACCCCAGGCACAAATACAGGTTGGGTGGAGAATGGCTGGAGAGCAGCCCTGAGGAGAAGGACTTGGGAGTGCTTATGGACGAGAAGCTCAACATGAGCTGGCAGTGCGCGCTGGCAGCCCAGAGAGCCAACCGTGTCCTGGGCTGCATCAGGAGAAGCGTGGCCAGCAGGTCTCGGGAGGTGATTCTGCCCCTCTACTCTTCACTCGTGAGACCCCACCTGGAATACTGTGTACAGCTTTGGAGTCCTCAACACAGAAAGGACATGGACCGGCTGGAACAGGTGCAGCGGAGGGCCACGAAGATGATCAGAGGGATGGAGCACCTCTCCTATGAAGACAGGCTGAGGGAGCTGGGATTGTTCAGCCTGGAGAAGAGGAAGCTCCGGGGAGACCTTATAGCGGCCTTTCAATACCTGAAGGGTGCCTATAGAAGAGCTGGGGAGGGACTCTTTGCCAGGAGGTGTAATGATAGGACAAGGGGAAACAGTTTTAAATTGGAAGAAAAAAGATTCAGATTAGATATCAGGAAGAAATTTTTTACTATGAGGGTGGTGAGACACTGGAACAGGTTGCCCAGGGAAGTTGTGGATGCCCCATCCCTGGAAGTGTTCAAGGCCAGGCTGGATGTGGCCTTGAGCAACCTGCTCTAGTGGGAGGTGTCCCTGCCCAGGGCAGGGGG
Organism: Calidris pugnax; assembly: GCF_001431845.1. Classification (NCBI taxonomy): domain Eukaryota; kingdom Metazoa; phylum Chordata; class Aves; order Charadriiformes; family Scolopacidae; genus Calidris; species Calidris pugnax. The sequence continues at coordinate 55,806 of NW_015092256.1, read as the reverse complement.
GTTGGAACTCGATGATCTTTGAGGTCCCTTCCAACCCAAACCATTCTATGATTCTATGATTCTATGATTCTATGAGAGCAATTCAGCTGGCTTTAGACATTGCCGAGCGGGAAGAATGGCCGGTACTTTATCTCTACACCGAGTCATGGATGGTGGTAAATGCCTTTGTGGGGGTGGTTAGGGCAGTGGAAACAGAGCAACTGGCAGCACAGAGGCAAACCCATCTGGGCTGCTAAGTTGTGGCTGCCCAGGCAGAGAATCTGGTTGTGAAAGTACGTCATGTAGATGCCCATGTACCCAAGAGCCGGGCCACTGAGGAACATCAGAACAACGAGCAGGTGGATCAGGCTGCTAAGATTGAAGTGGCTCAGGTGGATCTGGACTGGCAACATAAGGGTGAATTATTCATAGCTCGATGGGCCCATAACACCTCAGGCCATCAAGGAAGAGATGCTATGTATAGATGGGCTTGTGACTGAGGGGTGGATCTGACCATGGACCCACGTCATCCATGAATGTGAGACATGCGCTGCAAAGAAGCAAGCCAAGCAATTAAAGCCCCTTTGGTATGGAGGACGATGGCTGAAATACAAATATGGGGAGGCCTGGCAGATCGATTATATCACACTCCCACAAACCCGTCAAGGCAAGCACCATGTGCTCACAATGGTGGAAGCAACCACTGGATGGCTGGAAACATACCCTGTGCGCCATGCCACCACCCAGAACACCATCCTGGGCCTTGAAAAGCAAGTCCTGTGGTGACACGGCACCCCAGAGAGAATTGAGTCGGACAACGGGACTCATTTCCGAAACAGCCTCCTTGACACCTGGGCCAAAGAGCACGGTATTGAATGGGTCTATCACATTCCCTATCATGCACCAGCCTCTGGGAAGATAGAACGGTACAATGGACTGTTAAAAACTACACTGAGAGTGGTGGGTGGTAGGACGTTGAAACATTGTGATACACATTTAGCAAAGGCTACCTGGCTATTTAACACCAGGGGATCTACCAACCGAGCTGGCCCTGCCCAATCAAAACCTCCACGTACTGTGGAAGGAGATAAAGTCCCCATAGTGCACACGAAGAATATGTTGGGGAAGACCTTCTGGGTTAGTCCTGCCTCGGGCAAAGGCAAACCCATCCGTGGGACTGCCTTTGCTCAAGGACCTGGGTGCACTTGGTGGGTGATGTGGAAGGATGGGGAAGCGTGATGTGTACCTCACGGGGACCTGATTTTGGGTGAGAATAGCCAATGAATGAAACAGTATGATGCTAATTGCTAAATGATCCTCCCACTGTACACCTCATTTCTATAACTGCTATTGGGTGTGCTATAGTAAGAATCACCCAAATTAATGACAAATGGACTTGGATGAAAAACCAAGTAAAGTGCAGCAGTGAAGGGATCAGAACTGACCTCAGCAGCTGGCGCCCAGCAACTTCACTGAGATCAACATCGCCAACCCACAGACCATGGACATGAGCTGCACCGGATACATCAGCTGCATGCCCCAGAAATACAGCATGCAACAGTCCGGCCCCCCACACAATCTTTCCTGCCCTGAGAGACTGTTCTAAGAGATGGAGCCCAAAGTCATGGATTAAATGAACTCAACGGACATTTTAGAGTGATGACCCATAGAATAAGGACATTATATCTATATGGATATATACATACAGATATATATATGTCAGGGGAAAGTGATAGCTTTTAATTGGAAACTGTAAGATCTGGGCATGGCATAGATGGTATGGAATAAGGGGTGGATAATGTCCTTGTTCTGAGAGGGATAGGGTTAATTCTCCCCAGGCTCTAGCAGGGACACAGGTATCCCATCTCGTGGGAGCCATGCCCGGGTACCCAGGAGCAGCGGGGCTTGGGGGTGGACAGGAAGTGGGGGATGGGGTGGTCGGGGGTGTGTGTGTGGAGGGGGGAAGTGTTGTCCCGGGGTGTGATCATAATCATGGTGGGAGTTCGGTAGTGGACAAAACACGTGTTGTATAATCCAGCAGGCATTTAAAAGATGTGTCACTTGTACATAATTTTCTAAGTAGTACTTCATCTGGATTTGCCATCAAGTGCTCATCAATTACTTCATCAAGATTTGCCATGTTTTTTTATTAATTCATTATGGTTGATTTAGTTATATAAACAGCAAATGGCAATAGATTAGCTCCTGGGAGAGTGTTTCTTATGGGATTTTGTTTAATGTTGAAATTCCCATCAAACTCTTAACTTTTAGAATACTGATTACATAGTACATACTGTGCACTTTTTTGAACACTTGAGCAATGCATTCCTAGCAACACACTCAGAGTCCTAATAATCAAGAACTCATTTAGAGAAGCTTAATTTTCTTGCTATTAATCTCTCCAGTGGTAGGAGTAATTATTCAGTATTCACCAAGAAGAAATCCCATAACATGCACAGGGTGCCAGTATGTTAGCATGGTTTGAATGACCACATAGTGAGAAGAAATGTTTCGTTCTCTCCAGCAAATTATTATTTGGTCTTTAAAAATACTGTGATCTGTATTTGCTGGAAATAAATTTCTCTCTGCTATAAGGATCACTTTTCTTCACCTCAAATGACCTCCAAAGCTTTTTTCGTGTCATTTTTAGGATCTCCCTTCCAAGACTACATTTCCTTTTATGACTCTATTTCTTTTTTTTTTTTTTTTGCCATGCACCTTTGCCCAGCACTACATTCTGTTAAGGACTTTTAGCATTATACCTATTTCTTATTCCCCTTGTCTCATATGAAGCCTTTTGAAACAACTCACCCTGTGCATTGTGCAGCCCCCTTCAGGAGGTAAGGCAGAAAGGCATTATGTGAATAAGGTAGGAACCATTGAATTACTTGTCTGTCTGTTGAAGCTATTTCAATTTCCAGGAAGGAAAGTTCCCTTTTTCACTGCGACTTTTCTTTGAAGATGATGCATCTTCTAACCAATTAATACCTTCCATTGAAAAAGAGGTAGAACAGTGAAAGACTCAAATGGTCTTTTAGATGATATATCCTGTATCTGTAAGTGACTAAACCTACAAGCTAAAGGTTGTATGTTTCTAACTTATTGTATCTCACTTCCTCTTGTGTTTCTTCCTTGTGCAGTCTCCTGTCATATCTTTTCAATAGACAAAACCCATGTATTTTTACCCTATCTAGTTCATTCTGAGTCATGATTCACACTTGTAGAAACGTCTGTAATGCATTTCATAAAATAATAATAAAAAAATAAGTACCAGTTTCAGAAACTATTGTAAATTGAGAACAGTCTCTACTGGTTTTGAGAATTTTTCCTCTGTGCCTGATAGGCAAATATCTGGATACTCTCACTTGGATTTTGTTCAGCCACTGTAAATTTGAGAAGTCAGCTGACACATGAAGCATAGATAACATAACTGCAGTCAATCTGTGCTAACTGTCACCGGCATCTTTTCTCTACTTTGTCCATGTAACTTCCACAGGCAGCCATTGTGCCTGCCCCTGATGCAGAGGCTATCTGATTGCTGTTCCTTTCTCACTTGCTTAATCCTTCTAAATCTTCTCATTTCTACTTATTGTTCCATCGTTTATCTCAGTCTATCTTCCAGCTGGTCTACCTCTCTCCATATAAACGTTGACTGTTGTGAATTCTTCTTCCCCATGTGCACTCTCAACTGCTTCTTCACCAGCTCCTTCAATTAAAAGTTTATCAGAAATTTCAAGTCCTCCAGGCTAGGCAAACATAGTTCCTCATCAAACAGGAATGAACTCATATATGCAGTGTTCCTTGACTCTCCTCTTGATTTTTTAAGGGGCACAATTTAATGAATAAGCCTATGAATCACATGTGGAAAATGCCAAACTCCTGCTACACGAGTATTCTTGAGGGTCTGAGGGTACTATTATATTTGCTCCAGGCTTTATGAATATGGTGAGGATCCAGGTTTTGAAAGAGGAATTGTTAGCTGCAATGAGTCTACCACTTCTGAGATGAATGTGAGTGATCATGTAGGAGTCAGTGCTCCATGCATCCTCCAAAGGCTTCCCAGCATCCTCCAAAGGGAGCCAGGCTCAGTGTCTCCCTTGTAGAACAATGCAGTCTAGGATAATATAGTGTGAAAGAAAGTCTCATAGCATGCTCCAAGGAACCAAACCACCACAGCTGTAAATACTATCTTTGAGTCATACAGGTATATATCATACTCAGTGTAGATATGTTCTCTGGCTCTGAAGGCTGCCCTGTCCTCGCAGAGTGCTCAGAGTTTTGTTAATTCCATGTACTACAGCTATTACTAAGAAATATTCATCTGTTTTAAAGGGATACTGTATGAACTGGAATTATGTATTTTGATCACCAGAAGAGAAAATTGTTGATGTTATTTCATATTTATGCTAAGAATTTCCCTTCACTGCCGATGGGAAACAGAAGTTTCCTTGGGCAGGTAGTGCCCAGGCTGTGCACTGACCAGGGAGGCTGCTGCAGAAAATAACTGCTGTCAGTAGCTCTCTCCATGCTTCACACCAGTTTACACCAGAGGATGCCTGCTGGTAATCTGGATGTCAGTCAGGTTATGGAAACACATCTTGACACAGTTTCCATTTGCAGAAGACAATTGCCTTTTCTGTCCCTCAGGCTGGCCTGAGGGAAAGCACCATAGTGCTTTCTTTTGAATCCCCCAAAGTTTAACCCTTTCTTGTCCAGCACTCCATAGTTTATCTCACTACATCCTTCGTCAGCCTGCCTCTTGAAAGAGGCTCCCTCCACATAAACTTTGACTCTTCCTTAGACATCAGAATTGTTGGGCTTTTGCAGAGTGTGTATGCAGCTGTGTTCATAGTCAGATCCGAGTTCTACCCGACAGCCAGTAAGGACTGGGTGAACATTAATGTGTAAGCAATGAGGAAACCATTGAGTGTGACCTTGAATCTTAAACTAACATGACAGTACAAACACACTCCCAGTCATTGTTCATATGCTCTCTGCATGTCCAAACAACCTTTCTCTTTTTCTCTCAGGCTCAAGCATACCCCGTCACCAAACTTTCATTGCTTCCTCTACCATTCCTCACCCTCACTGTGTGATTGGAGACCTTTTAAGTAAGTTGAATAGAGCTATTCAAACAGTACAGAAGGGCCACTAAAAATCACCTGGTCCTGAATGGCTTCACATATGTCCATGCCATAATGAAGTTTAGAGTCTGTATTTGGATACCCAGGGGCCTCAGAAATTTTTAAATTAATTATTCAGTGATTCCTTAAAATTATTTCACTACAGTCCTCAGTACTCACCTGTGTAAGAGAATTCTGCACTCTTGTCCCCAGTGTCATGATACTACCTGGTCATTCAACAGATTAATCAGCACTGTTTCCCAAAAATATTGATACAAGTAAATCTTGCACCCTTACTCATAGGAGAGACAGAATTAGAACCCAGAAGATGCTTCAAATCCTGCTTCACTTACTTACCTATATGGAGTAGAGGAAAGCACTATTATACTAAGTAGTTTTTAATTAAATAATAATGTTTTTGTATCCTGCTTTGCCTTCACAAAGGGTTACCAAATTTCAGCATGGCTGGGAAATATCCCAACCACTGCCATCACTCTTCATTCTGATAATTTTTTACAGGCAGGAAGTCCCACGATTTATTATATTTCTTTTTAATGAACTTATAGTAGCAACTAACAATAAATGAAACAAGAGAAGACAAGAAGGGATCGTAATCACAGCCATCATCTCAGTCTAAAAGTGCCAAGCCTGATGCTAATTTAATTTCAGATTCAAGGGGATTACAGAAACTGTATTATATTAATTTCCATTTCCAGCAGTCAGCTAGAATTGGACAGATGGCATCATAACCAAAACACTTTTCTTGCCACTTAAGTACACTTCCTCCAGTAATTTACTTTAGCATGCCATGGCATGCCTGAAAAACACAAAAATCACAATGTCTATTAGGATTGTAGGAGACTGCTCTCAGTTAAGGCTTATTATGTATTTTGCTATGTTTTTTCAAATAAATTACTTTTCAGTATTTAGTTCTCAATAAAAACTTTAAGCTTGTCATCATTGTCCTCCACTAGCTTTCATAAGCTTGGTTTTTACAATGGACTACGTGCCCTTCTTGATGAATCAGCAATAGATGGCATATCACGGAATAAATAAACTGAGCAATAGAGAATGACAGACCAACAAGAAACCCAACTAGAAATTGTATCAAGTCCATAAACGTATATTTGAGTTTGGGTTTTCAGACAATATTTGTGCTTAAGGAGAAAACCTTTAGTTTTCCCCTTTCGCCCAAATGTTTTCCAGTCAGCCCTAGTCCCATCTTGATACTCTGGCTCTTTTTACAAATGCCTCGTCTAGAGTGCATGATTTCTTTCTATTTCAAATTTTCATTAATTATATAAGAAGTGCTGTAATATTTCTAGACACTCAACCATTCTGTGACAGATAGAAGGATTAAACTAGATGTTCTTTTCAAAGTTCAATAATTTTAATAGACTTACAAGTCTTTTTCCTCACCTTTTACAAGCCTGGCCACAAACCTGCGACAAAGTGGAATTGTTACCAGCCATTCAAAATATAATATGTTTCAGCATTTAGATTAGGGTGATGTGCTGCCCTAATTATGAGATACTGAATACAGAAAAAAATACATTCTAACTGTACTGTGGCTTAATGGGTACGCAAAAGAACTAGAGCTAATGCTAGCTCTGGTGAAGTTCAAGAATACCAGGGACAACAGCCTCGTGCAGTATTCACTAAGGTAGATGGCCTGCTGGATCAAGCAGTACAAGTGAATTCTTTATTGAGAAGGAAAAGGAGAGGCAAGAAAACTTAATCAACATTCGGGAAAGTATCTGGAGAAGGAAAAAGACACCTGGAACTTTAGAGGATGCAATAGAGAGAATAAAATACTCAGCGGGAAAGAAGACTAGGCTGAGGAGAAAGGCAGAGATTTATAAAATGGCAGATCTATAAAGTTATATGATTCTCAGGTTTCAGTTGCCAGAAAACCATGTCTGTAGCAAAGATTTCCGAAGAGTCTGCAAAGTCAAGCAGTTGATATAGAAACTGAGATACATAAGAGTATTAACTTCAGAACACCAAGCAAAGTTAACTGTAACACTGAGCAAAGACTCTGTCAGCACAGTATCCTGCATCTGACAGTGATTAGTACTGCAGGCCACCTTCCTTAGAGAAAAAGCAGAAGAAAGGCAATAGGTACAAAGTGACTTCTACCTGCTATGTACTTCCTGCAAAATGTTGCTTGGAAGGAAGGCCTTCCCGAGACAGTGGCAAGTTAGCAGTCATGAATGGTTCTGTATCCAATTCCCTTGTTACATATTTGCCTGTCCATAACAACAATTTCATATTTCATTCTGAATTGCAACAGAATATAACTGAAAGTGTCAGGCAAAGCAGTCTCTCGGCTTCATGAATATCAACTTTTTAGTCCATCTTACCTCAAGGAGCAGACTTTCCAAAAATCACAACTTGAAGACTTCCAGAGCAGTTCTAACATATGAAGGGCTTTGGTACCCTTCCTGTGCCTAATGACACCCAACTTCAAGTCTGGCCATGTTATGTTCTCCTCCTCTGGATTTATGTCTGGCTCACTTCTCCACCTAATTGAGCTCAAAATATTCTGTAGCATACTCACACTAGCCAACTCCCTCTTCTGTCCTTATGTGACAGATAAAATGGCCAAGGGACTGGAAGTTCATGCAGAGGTATGAAGGGGAAAGTGCTGCATCAAGGAAGGAAATGAACATATAGTTTTGTCTCTAACAAGTCATCCCTGCTGTAGAAATAGCTAAACTTAGTCCAGAATAGCAGAACGCAGACAGATAACAATCTCTTAGGACTATGCTTTCCTGGGGAAACTGCCAGAAATAATTCTAAAACCAGATTTTTTACTCCCAAATTAGGTGTTTTTTCCCATAATTTCAGCTATTGACTTTAAAATGTCAGCAAGTCTGATTCTATGCAATCAAGCTTCATCTCCTTCAAGCAGTGATTTTAACACATCCGCTCACCTCAGATTGTCTACTGCAATTTCTAGGTAGGCTGATTTCCAATAGCATCAAAAAGGCAATTGAAGCAGTTTGCTCCTCTCTTTACTTTTTTACCACTCCACTGAAAAATTTGGGTTTTTCCTGCACTGAGCTTGAGGCTGTTAGACCACTGAATGCTACACCAACCAGCATGACTTCCAGCACCTTGAGTGAGTCATTTATGTCTGAGTGACTGTTTGAAAGCAAGTAGTGCTGTAAAGGAGTGGTGCCCATGTTCCCCACAAAGGCACGCCACAGGAGCTAACCCACCACTTCTGCAGGTACACATGCAGCATGCACAGCAAAGCCAACCTGTCACAAAAGAGCCATATTAATGGCATGTACCATTATTACCTATGTTGGACACAAACAATATGAACCTTCTGCCTGCCATGTGTAGAGTATTTCATATTGTCATGACCCGCTCCTGACTGACATCATTGTGAAGGCACATCCACATGAGCAGTGTATCACTATGTACTTAATGAACAGCACAGGCATTCTGGTACCAGTCACTACAGTTCTGAGATCCCCAGCATCTTGTACTCCCCAGTCATGTGACTTAACACCCATCTACAGGCTGTGTGTTGGACACATTTTGCCTTAACTATAATAAGTATCTCTACTCTCACCAGCATAATAATTGGGACTTACTGAGAAAAAAATAAGATCATGTTCTAAAATTAGCTTTTTGAGCACAGATGTATTCCCTCAACTTTACTGAGATCCATCATATCCCACTTAGCAAAAGACCTGTAAATCTGAAGGCTGTCTTCTTGTCAAGAGCTAGGAATGCCTTGGGATATATATAGTAGTCAATATCAACAGCAGCCAGAGCAGAGACAGGTGTTACACCTTGATCCTGAGCATCTGCAAGCACCTGAGACTACAAAACTCATTTCTCATTGGAAGTTTGACTTTACTATGTGTCTGTAGATAATTAAACACTCTTGATTTCAAATACCACAGTAGAATAACCATTTGCCTATGCTACATTCCTCTTATAGCAACCACCCTCAGATTTGGATAGCATTCTGAAAAATGGTAAGCTAAACAGTTTCAGCTATTTTTAAAAATACAGTGAAAGGAAAAATGAAACGACATTTACAAGCAAGGGAGATAATTCCAGGAAAGGCTATTCTTATGGCAGGGATTGTAATAGGAATAGGAAATGGGGGCAGAGTGGCTGGAGAGCTGCCTGGCAGAAAAGGACCTGGGGGTGTTGGTCGACTGTCGGCTGAACATGAGCCAGCAGTGTGCCCAGGTGGCCAAGAAGGCCAACAGCATCCTGGCCTGTATCAAGAACAGTGTGGCGAGTAGAGCCCGAGAGGTGATTGTCCCCCTGTACTCGGCACTGGTGAGGCCCCACCTCGAGTACTGTGTCCAGTTTTGGGCCCCCTACCACAAGAGGGACATTGAGGTGCTGGAGCGGGTCCAGAGAAGGGCAACGAAGCTGGCGAGGGGTCTGGAGCACAAGTCTTACGAGGAGAGGCTGAGGGAACCGGCGTTGTTGAGTCTGGGGAAGCGGAGACTGGACAAGTACCTGAAAGGAGGGTGTAGAGAGACGGGGGTCGGTCTCTTCTCCCAAATTACAGATGTCAGGACAAGGGGTAACGGCTTCAAGGTGCGCCAGGGGAAGTTCAGGTTGGATATTAGGAAACATTTCTTTACTGAAAGGGTTATCCAGCATTGGAATGGGCTGCCCAGGGAGGGGGGGGAGGCACCATCCCTGGAGGGATTTAAGAAACGTGTAGACATGGTTCTTCAGGGCATGCTCTAGTGCCCAAGATTACTGGTTTGTGGTGGGGTGCTGTGTGGGTGGGGGATGGTTTTTTGGTTGGAGGTTGTTGTTGTGTGTTTAGGTGGTGGGAGCTGGTGTTGTTTGTTTGGTTGGTGGTGTGTTTTTTTTTTGTTTGTTTTTTTTTGTGGTTGGACTCGATGATCTCTGAGGTCCCTTCCAACCACTACAATTCTGTGATTCTGTGATTCTGTGATTCTGTATAGACTTTACCCATTTTCATTACAGTCTTAAGACTGCAATCTTATGGTTGTAATCTAATGTCATGCCTTTGCTATTAGTAGGTTTTTCTCCAGATTCCAGACAGAAGTAGATGTGTTCTGAAAGAACTCAGGAATATCCTGTTTTTCTGGCACCAATTTAAAATATATTTCTCATTAGATTGATGCCTCTTTTTCATTCTTTTTTTTTTCCTATAATTAAATATAGTTTACCTTCAAAAGAAAGGTAAACTTTTGTTTTAAATGACACTGAAGTCAAGATCTTATTGCCAGAACCAACATTCTCTCATTCATATCTCAAAGTTTACTTTGTCATACGGTGATCATCTACCTACAAGTCCGATATTCAAATTTAAAAAAGAAGAAAGAACTGCTGCTGGAGCACCTTCATGTCCACCCTATTCTTCATATCGGAAGTCAGCAGCAAGGATCACTGAGATTTCTATGGGAGCAAGACTGGGTCATCAGAACACCAGCATTCAGGCACAAAGAACAGGTCTTTCTCTGTAGTATGAATGGTGACAAATGCAATAGTTGTGCCAAAAACCACTAAACACTAACAACAATGAGGAAAACACATACAAATGTTGTGGATTTTATTTGGTATATTTAAAAAAGAAATATCTTTCCACAGGTTTAAGGCTGCCCCCAAGACAACTCAAAATGAGGAGGCAGATCCATGTGAGAGGGAGCCCTGGCAGATTATTCTGCTTTAAGAAAGCATGATGACTCTAAGACAGCCCCTATATGTGGAGGAATACACTGGCTTCTCCCAGTCATTACAGAGCGCCAACTGCTTTCCATTCCATACGCATCCCTTTGCAACATGGAACCGAAGGTATGCCCCTGCTATCTGCCCCCTCACTTTGTCCCCAACAGGACAGGGAGTGAGAATGGAATAAAACCTGTGCATCATCATACAGTCTGATCTTCCTCAAGCTCCCAAGTAGATTTTCAAATGAGGTGGGACAGCAGAGTAGGCAGTGCCAGGCAGAATTTTGCCCCTTGCTGGGTGGGGTTTTTAAGTGGGTTTGTTTTTTTCCTTTTTTTTCCTTTTTAAGCCAGCAGCAGATGGATCACCAGTCTGACTTCATCTGGCAATTCCTCTGCTCCATTCATGGACCACTCCATAGCCACTGTATGGGGCATTTTCTGAGCTTTCTGAAGCTTGCATCTATTCAGAATCATAAAGTGAGATTCTGACAACAGCAGTTATTTTAAGTTCTGGGCTTATTTCTATCCAAGTTTTTCTTCTACGTTCAATTTCTTTCTAAGCTGTGAACCATTCAAATTGCACTTTTTATATAGCTGAAAGCAGATTTGATTAATATGATTTCTCTGTGAAAATTTTAGAAGATTAAGGAGCAGTGATGTAGAGAACATATGCCCTTTCTCAATATAACATTCTCTAACATTGTACAGGGGTTTGCAGACATTTCCAGTCATTTTTTTGTTCCCACTACTAGTATCAAATAGAGAAAAATCTATCATCAGGGAAGAATTTCATTTTTTTTGTATTACAGTTTCAATCTTGTGCAGGTCAACAAATCTGCAGCTGTGTATCAATTTCATTTTGTAACTAGGAAGGAAAGGCCACATTTCAAGGGAGCATTTGCAGATTGTTTTTCCTTTGTGTTACAGGGTCTTTTTGTGATGGTCCCTTAGATTGGCCAGACGACTTCTATGCTCAGTGAAGCAAAATGCCAAATAAATATGTTTACAGGCACATCAGTTAACTGTTCTTTCTCTGTGTGTCCCAGAGTGTTACTAACCATGGAAACGCTTTCCAAAATCAGTAGGGGGATAAAAATCAGTCCCGTATTCATTGAATATGGTTCTCTCATCTGTCTCATGACCTCTTTCATCACATATAATTAGAAATTGAAAGGACTTAGCTGCATGCTTGCAGTACCTGCCAGAATACAGATATGAGGTTTGGTTCAGTGCTGTGATAAAATGAAGGCACTCAGTCCACAGATTCAAGGCAGTGCCAGTATTTGGTTCTTAAAATAGGAAATATAGACCATTCCAGCACTTCCAAGCTGATCGAATATAGTATCAGTAGGTCTCTTAACTGTTTCAGTATAATATCTTGAATTGGATTGCATGTTGTAGAGGTTATATTTGGTTTACAACCATGTACAGTACAGGAACATGTCAAACCTGTCAATTGTACGATATGATCTTTGTTACTTGCTGCTGCAGGGATGTTTCTATGTCAACCAGTCAACATGATCTTCTAACCAGTGTTTAAGGAGATGATTATTATGCCTGTTTCTAAAAGCATTTATATAGGTCTCTTGTGGTGAGCGAAGCTGCTGTTTCTGAAAGTCTAAAACTTTGGGCATCCATACTGACCATAGGCTCTGTGCATGCCTAGTGCAATAGCATTTCTGATTTTGACACCTACACTTCCTTGCTTTTGGCTGGATCACAGAATCACAGAATCTTAGTGGTTGGAAGGGACCTCCAAGATCATCGAGTCCAACCACATTAAAAAAAAAATAAAAAAAAAAATTAGGTTTGCATGAATGTCATTGTGAACTGACCCTGACAAAATAAATACAAACACAATTACACTACAGAAATATGCCTTTCCCAATATGAAAAGCAGAAACAATGATTGTGGGAGCACCAAAGAAAAGGTAAATATATTTCACATTCAGATACAGCTCTATTCCTACTTTGATGTGAAAAAATTCTAGCAAAGCACTAGAAGTATTGTTAATGAAAATTAGTAATTTGGGACGGAACCTTCCTTCCAGTGTGAAGTAGTCTTGTAGCTCAGCAGAAAGTGTTTGTTGGAGCTCCTGTGCAAACTTGCTTAAGAAACTGATGAAGAACAGGCAAAATAGTACTTCAATATTTAGGATGCTGGATTGGTCACCCTCTTAGGTTTAGTTGCTGCTCTCTGTGTGGTTTCCAGTGAAAAGCTGCCTACACTGCATAGGACATGACTAAAATTGTCACAGACCCAGATGAGAAGCCATTGCAGAGTCCACACAAATGGGTGACTGAAGAGACTGATCCAATCTTTGAGACTGTCATCCTGTTTAGAAATCTTCTCCCATAATCTGCCTGGGATCTCTATGGAATATAGGAGCATGACATCTGATTGATAACCCTGTGTCTTTCAAAAATCATACACACACACAAACACATTTTTTAAAACAGTTGACATTCCTTCCTGATTTCAAACTCCTGAGAACTCCAATAGGCTGGTTAAGAGTCTTGCAACATTCTCTAATCTTGCTTTAGAAGAAAAATAGTATATGAATTTCAGGAGTTTGAAAAATGTAAATGTCTTGCACTTACAGACCATTTCAACTCTCTGCTTGGATTCTGGCTTTTAAGAAAGTCCTGTTTCTGTTCTAAGAGAACAGCTTTATTGAATGACCATAAATAAGAGATTTGTTCTTTTAGTGGTATGTAATTTCCCTGTTGTGAATCAATGCAGTATAATTTCTTTTGGCAACATTCTAAATTATTTCAAACATAGTTGTGAACTGAAATAACATTTCACAACAGAGTACATACAGGTAGTACTCTGGATAAAGCTCTTCAAATTTTTTGACCAGAAATGTACCTGGATAGTAAAACAGTAATATGCATATCAGTCTGCCACCAAAGTTAGAGTACACAGAACACTTTTTCAGAGAGGATGAAATTTGTTTGAATGATGATTCGTTGCATCTACACAAACGAATAAGACCTCCTCCCCCCCCCCAAAAAAAAATCTGAGTTGGTGTTGTGATGCCAAATTTGCCCCAAAAGGTGAAATAGAAACTGCTCAGAGACTAAGTTTTCAAGTCCATAAGCAGGAGGTATTTATTAGCAACGCGTTGGGGAACTCTCCAGGCCGCCCTGGACAAAAAGTTCCGTCGGTTAGCAATCAGTGCAGCTTTTTTATACAAGTTTGAGTGTAGGTTACATCATCTTTACATGCATATTCATATCTTTACATGCATATTCATATATAGGCGGAGTCTTCCATTTTGGGGAGTCGTCTGGTGGGAGTTCCAGTGCCTTCATCAGGGTGGGGGATCGTCTTGTGAGTCTTCCTCGGGTTAAACTTCTGAACTCTTCCTAATTTGGGTAGCTTCCTGGTGTACTTGGCAAGGTCGGAGTGACCTTGGTTCATCCTAAAATTGCTGAGGCTACCATTGTTATATTTTATGGTTCTGGTGTTCTTTTCTATCAACTTGTTCTGTTCTCTCAGACAATTTATTACCTTCGTGATTTGGTAAGATCCAGCAAATGTAGCCTGACTGACCACAAACGGGGCCTGCAACTACTCAGAGCTATGATAAGTGACAAAAGGAGGAAGGCAGGAATGTAGGGAGTAGGCCTGAGACCAGCACAATGATGTCTTGAAGCAGCAAAACAGTATTGTCGACCTTGCTGGGAGATAAGGGATTCAAAGAAGGAAACCAGCTTACATTTTAACTCCTTATTTCTCGAAGACTGCTTCCTTTTGAGCGGTTTCAGTTGTTTGTGAAAACAAATGGTTTGAGAGTGAAAGACATGACATAATGCCACCGTCTGTTTAAAATGTGAAGAAAAATATACCAGCTTTGTATTGAACATTTTTACCTATTCTCACATGGGTTTCACTAGATCATTTTGTATATGATTTCACAATAACCATACAGTGGGCTGCTTAGGCTGGTTTCTTTGGCACATCACAGTATCTCCATTACTGAACTTTCTGGATCAGTCCAGCCTGGACTAAAGTCTTGCTACTCAGCAGCTAAAGTTCAGCGCACGTTTGCATCTTAAGAAAAGAATCTCTCTATTTCACACTCCAGCAATGGGTTCTGGCCTCCAATTTTAACACACTCACTTTTCATAGACTATCTGATTTATTATAACATTTCCTTTTTCAAAGATTTAATAACTTTGTCAGCAAAAGTGTTCTAAAGCTAGGCCTTTGTGATTTTTTTCTTGAGAGCCTCATGTGTTATTTGAGTCGTATATCTACAAACTGTTAACTTTGCAACATGCAGAGACATTTTCATAACAGCTTGAAGATAAGAAAGATTTAAGTTTTTCCATTCCAAAATAAGAATCTTTTGCCACTAGGGAAGCCAGCAGTTCATTAAAGATACATTCAGTACCTCAATCCTCCAGTCCTTCTGAACTGCCAAGTGCTTTAAAATAGTGACAGGATTATGGTAAAGATAGTACTACTGCTTATTAAAGTTAATAGTTGGAAGAGACCCTGGATACACATACAGACACACACATCCCCATATTAAATTTCTCCAATGCCCTTCAATCCAGTGGCAGAGTTTGGCCATTCCACTCCACTTTTGAAGAAATTCTAGGACTAACACCAAGATACTGAAGTTCTCCCTAAAACCTTTGGCTGTTCCAGGATCATTTATAATGAGGGGACACCCCTTGTGTATCAGTTTTAGTGTCCCATCCCTTCCATCCCAGGCTGCACGGTTCCATAGCAAACTCCAGAAGTCCTCTGGAGACAAGCGCAAAGGGAACTTGCACAGGATGAGTAGGATTGGTGGTGTTTCCCACTTCTGATTATTTCCCACCAGCTTATTTCGGAATCCTGCTTGCCCTGTCTATATTCTCCATACGCACCACATGAAGGGGAAAGTGGGAGATGTGTGCAGGGAGACAGAACTGTTAAGGCTCCAGAGAAGCAGCACGGAGAAGCTCCATGAATGCACTGGTATGACCCAGCCGACAGTTATTGCAATATATTTCTACAGCTTTGGACTTACAAGTATCAGAATTCGCCCTGACGGGTAGTAAATTCCTGAACAAGAATCATCTGAGTTGATATGAGAATAAAGGCGATCAATGGAGAGGCACTGTGACAAGTACTAGATATTTATTAAACTGATTTTCCTTGAGGAATTTTAATGAGGTTTTCATACTCCATAACCACATGCTTTAGATTCTGTCAGTAAAAATGTAAAATTCTTCTGCTAAAGTAATGTGACAACGCTTTTACTGCACTACTCCTTGCAGGAAAATGATATTTTAGTGAAATGAGAGCATAAAAACTTTTTTCCAGATGTTGTGGGAATGTTTTCAATTACTTTACCTTGTGGCTGAATTTCTCAGTCTGCTGCTGAGCCCAGAGTGAAATGACAATGCCAGCCCTATAGTGGAACAGTTATGGACACACTTTCAGCTTTTCATGTATATGTTTCCCTGTGCTCTCCATCTAACTGGCAATAACACTGTGTGTAATGCAAAAGGAATTATTATGATGGGATTAAAAGTGGCAAAATACGTCAATTTTATACAGAAAGTCCCAAAGTTAAACTAACTTACTAGCAATTAGGGCCACCACGTTATTACTACTATTACAGAAAAACTAAGCTTTTGGTTCCCAATGCTTAAATGTAACTTCATTACCACAGCAGTGGAATCCAAATAAGAAGAGATCAATTAAGAGTTTGGAAATTCATTTTATATTCTAGGGTCACCCACAGATCTACATCGCAATCTTCAAGGGCTTCATTTTTCTATGTTTCTCTTCTACCCTTGTCTTACAGATTCTAAGTAATGTTTTCAGAAAAGATTGTCTCTCACTATGTGCTTCTACTATGCCTTGCTTAAAGAGGTGCCAAATTCACTGAAGGCTCTGAGCTTAACTATACTATACATAATAATGCCATTACTTTCCTGTACTTGTGACATGGACCGCTCTGCAGCTGTTCATGGACATGTCCCAGAACTTTCAGACAACATGGCAATGTTTAAAATGTAAAATGCGAAAATAGCTTTCAGGTAATCTGCATTAAATCATTCATTGCTGTGGTCATTTAAGTTTTTCCATGTATATAGAATGGTCTGCTTTTAATGATTGGATATGAAAGGTAAATAATCACAAAAACGTAAGTAGAACTGTTTGACCTCCTTGAACAAAACAATATACTTTTAGTTTTAAGCAATTAGTGTTTCCATAGATGTTTATGCCAGATCAGTGCAATTTATAGGTCTGTGAAGCAGAACTGAAATTTCAAGTTGGAGTTTTACATTCCTTCTTGCTGTAACTCTACTATATTTTATGAGATTACACCAGAAATTAATATAGCCCAGCAACAGAAAATTACTATCTGCTACTTTGGTTTTGGAAATGTGTGCTGAAAGGGAAATGTCTTTCATACTGCAGACTTTAATATCTGTCAGTTGCAGCAACTAAAGTTTTGACCATGCAGACATTTCATGTGGATGGGTCTTCCTCATTCTGTCAGTTCCACTGACACCAAATGGACAACTGGCTTATCAATGCCTATAAATACTTAAAGCATGGATGTCAAGAGGATGGAGCCAGTCTTTTTTCAGTGGTGCCCAGTGACAGGATAAGAGGAAATGGGCACAAATTTGAGCGTATGTTCCATCTAAACATGAAGAGGAACTTCTTTCCTGTGAGGGTGGCAGAGCACTGGAACAGGTTGCCCAGAGGGGTGGTGGAGTCTCAGCCACTGGAGACATTCAAAACCCACCTGGACATGTTCCTGTGCAACCTGCTTTAGGTGGACCTGCTGTGGCAGGGGGTTGGACTAGATGATCTCCAGAGGTCCCTTCCAACCCCATGTGATTCTGTGTGATTCTGTGAATAAAACCTGCAAGATTTTTCTACTCCAGCAATAGGCCACAACTTTTAAGAAGCATATCAAAGAAGCATAAAATACGTATGGGTGGGTGTCTGGTTGAAGAGAATCCTCCGCACTAAAAAGGGGAGATAGAAAAGTGAAAATTCTGAACTTTAGTAAGGGCTTAAAGGGAAAAGGCAATGACCAACAGTGAAGCAATTAAAAATGTAAGGACTATAAAGAGCAAGAAGTATCCAAGTAGATTATATCACAATATGTATTTCAGAGCAGTTATGAATGAGTCTTAAACTGAGTAAACTTCCTGGTATAAACTATAATGGTGATTCAGAAGCCTTACATGAAACCAGGCTCTCCAATCCTCTTTCTAGAAGCTGTGCTGCCTTCACAGGGACCATCAGCACCCTGAGAGAGGTTGATAAGCTCTAAAGCTAAATCTGGGTGAAAATCTAATGCAAGTATAGACTACACACATCATAGAAAGCAGCACAGGATTGGGGTTTTTTAATTATAAATTGCTTAGGACAGATACAGATTTTATCTGCTTTCCTTTAGGAGGTAGCTAGTAGTCCATTGGCACAATAAAATGGTGAATAGTAATAGCAATGGTTTTAGATACTGGTGATCTGGGCAAATATCTGTTGCTGCATTCCTATGCATGGCATAGCACAGGCCAAGGGACAAGCCCTCTCTATAGCTCTAATCACAGCAATTGCATCCATGCGTGTAAATGAACAGGCTATAGAATGAAGCACTGCCCACTTCATCTTTATCACTGCCCTTCCCGTGGAGAGGGTGCAAAACAACCTCCTGGCCTGGGCAGGACTTGAGGGAGAGTGGGCTGGATGGCAGGAGTGAAGCTACCCTGTTTTGAGTGGGAAGAGACCAGGTGCAACGCCATTTGGTCTCAGGGTGAAAGGATGAGGCTTGGCCTATTTTATGTACTAGCCAAGGGGTTTTTCTGTGGGTGAAAACCATCTCTAATTAGCAATAGCAACATACCAGCAGTAAACAAGTGCCATATCCAGCTTAAAGATAGTGACATCTGCTGCTCCAGAGGAAGGTGGAAAAGGAGACTTGACTCTGCTAGAAGTGCCATGCACTGCACAGGGGAGAGAAAGTCCTTGATAATATTGTCTGTGGGGAGTGACGCATTCCTCGGGTTTACGCCGCCTCATATATTTCCCAGGTTTCTAGCTAGGAGAGAGGGGGATGACAGCTTGAGCTCAGGAGGATTCACTCTTTCATGGAGGAGCTGCCTTCCCTCATATCTCTCCCTCTAATGAACTTGCAAATAAGCATGTGGGGAGCTGAATCCTTTGCATGACCAAGTGAGATTATGGATAGCCTTCAGTTTGTGCAGCCTTTTTGGCAAGCACCCATTGAAGTGAATATATATACAAAAAGTCAGTTATCCTTCTTTTAAAATAAACTGCTTTTTTTAAAAAGGAATCAACAAAACAAATTTTCTATTAAAAGAAGTCATTAAACTAATTTTAGTTTAAAAGCATTTATCAGACTGAAAGACTCAAAGAAAGAGAAGAATTAGGGAATTCATAAGCAGCCAAAAAAATTAAAAAGAAAGGGGGAGGGAGGACTGATTTCTTCTGAATATTTTCCTTAAGCTGAGGAAGTCAAAACAATCATGAAGAAGAAAGGGAAAATGTGGCATCTGCATTAATGACTTAAAACAAGAATCCTCACTAACTGTGCAAATTTAAATTTTTGAACTTCTCCTTTCTATCTTTCCTCATTGATATTCATGGGGCAGTTACCATTATTTGCAAACAAAGATTAAAAATGCTATTTACTCTTACTGCAAAATGCAGCTATAATTTGCTATGAATGCTTTCAATTTAGTGTGAACCACTTTGTATAACTTCCATAACCCAAAACAGAACGAGACAAACAAGTAATTTTTTGGTTTAGTCACTAGAGAAAAAGGAAAAGAAAATGTAATCAGTTGAGTTTTAATCCAAAGAGATTTTGATTTTATGATTTGGGGAAAATAGGAAGTTATTTCCTTTTTAGGATCAAGCTAATCTATAGTGATTTTTCATTTCATTTTAAAATCTTTTCTTTTTATGGTGCACCACTCTGAAACACTAAAAAGAAGTTTATTTTGTACATATCCAAAGTAAACATTCCAGCATTTCTAAAATAAAAGTTTTATGTTTCTTCAGAAAATTCAGGAATTAAATGCTTCTTTTTAATATAATATCTGTTTTACTCTCTTCAGCTGAATTTATCTACAGATGATTCATATTCATAGTCCCCTAAAAAATTTCTGTTTTGTACTATTCACCCGAAACATTTAACACAATTTCAGTAAAAACCAGGAGCTACTTTCTGTTTGCTTGGAGTTCAGTTCTGCACCTGAAGACTCAGGACATATTTTGAAAATGACTGCTTATTTGCTTGGCTTTGCTTGGCTTGACTTTTCTTAGTTGAGTAAAACCAGGCCAGGTTCCAGTAGATCCTGGAGTGACTTACATGCTTGCTTGGAAACTCCTGAGTGCCTTACCAATGGTTTCATGCTGAGTGCTAAAATCTCTCAGCAGGTGAGAACGACTCTTCTGGTCAGGTCTACTGGCTCTGAAAGGCCCCAGATATGGGACAAGTTCATCGAGAGCTTCTCATAATATAAGGAAAAGAGAAATTTACAAGCTCAAATTTCAGATCTAGCTACACCCATCAGAGGTGGCCTGATGAGAAGTCAGTCCTTATGGCTGCTAGTAGAGTGGGGAAAACCAGGGAAAGACTGCTGCTGGGAATGGACATCCTCCCTTTTTCCCCAACACTAGCTACTGCTCCAGACACCTTGTAGAAGCAAACACAAATTTCCAAGCTATGGCAGAGGGAAAGTAGGCCTAGAGACATAAGAATGATCACGTCAGAGCAAATGACCATTTGTTCAGTGTCCTGCCTCTAGCAGTGGCTGAGAGCCTGGTGAAGCAGGCACGTGAAGACAAACATGCAGTAATGCTCCCCTGGCTTCTAGTACTCTACAAGCTTCAAGACTTCTGAGCCAGAAATGGCATCTTTGTGTTTTATAGCCTGCAATGGATTCTTCTTCCATGGATTTATCTAATCCCTTTTGAAGCCAAGTAAAGTTCTGGCATCTTCAGGATCGTGTGCTAATGCCATCAACAATTTAACCACCTTTCTGTGAAAAATAACTGGTTTTGTTTGTCAAACCTGCTGCTCCATGCTCCTGTTTGTTCTATTCCCTCCTCCCTCAGATATCTCTTTTCCTACTCAGGATACCAAGTTTATGTAGACAATCCTCATCTGGAAGTTATTTTATAACTTTGAGCACACTTTAATGCTTTTCTAGTTCTGCTTTATCTTTTTTGAGATGCAGGAGAGAGGACTGAATATAGTCTTCAAGATATGTCCACCTCACTAACTTTATGCAGTGCTAATATTGATAATTTCTATTTTGCTTTCCATCCCTCTCTTAGTAATTCCAACTGTCAATTCCAGACTCAACATCAGTGAGTGCATCAGTTTACATCTTCCAACACCAAATTGTATCTGCCATTTTATTATCCAGTCAGCACCTTAAGATCCCTCCAAAACTGTCTTGGATTGCTAGTTCTGTTTTAAAAAAAAAAAAAAAAAAGTGTCACCTTAACATATGTTTGAAAGTATAGAGCTCAGCAGCAATCTCTGTGGGTTTCCACTGGTGCATTAATCACCAGAGGAAAAACCACTCAGTGGAAAGGAAAGCCAACCAGGAAAACCAACTAGCTCCCCTTTTGGTTCCTTTTCTACCTTCAAACTTGCTATTTAAATATGCTAGGACCCTTCATTTTGTGCCATAGCTCTTAATTGCCTTAAGATTCATTAAGACCTCCCCAAAATCCTTCTGGAAAACCCAGTAGACCATATCAACAGGATTTTCCCATCCAATGCTGATTGATGCCTTCAAAGGAATCCACATTTTTATGTAAATACAAAGCTTGTGTCCTACTCATACATCATACATAAGTATGTTCAATGGTTCTGTTCTTTCTTATAACAACCATATTTATATATGTTCATTGGTTCTGTTTGTTATTAAAACAATACTATTTATAGGTGTTCTTGGTTCTATTCTTTATTATAACCATTACCAATTTGATAAATGCAGATGTCAGATTTCCTAAGATTTATATATCCTCAATTCCCCCATTAAGCTTTCTTTTCAAATTGTGTCATTTTCTTTTCATAAGCAAGGGGAAAATTTTAGAAGACTCTACACTACAATTAATAGTTCACTCATTTCATAACTAACTTCCTATAAAACTCTTTAGTGAGTACCACATTTCTGACTATCATTAGCCATTTTCTTCAAAGACATCTTTTATTCTTTTACCAACACTTCAGTTTATAACAGATCTTCTGAGATGTCCCATTTAAAAATATACTGGAGCAAAAGTCCACCCAGTCTCTCACTGTGAATATAGCTTTAAACAAGTAATTTATTTTTTCTGCTTTTATAGGTGGATCATCTATTGTTCCCTGCACACTGTGTCATGTGTTTTAAAAGGCATTTTTAAACTTTTTAGCAAAAAGTGCAAGGATGGCCACCCTTGGCCATTATTCAAATCAGCTTTGGTACTTTCCCATCTGTCTTACATTAACATAGGGAAAAAAAAAAAGCAAAATATTGTTCAAAAAGTATTTATTTCTTCATGTCTATGATGATTGTGATTACCATAGTCTTGACTTCACAGTATTTATTTCCATCACATGACAGCTACTTACATGCAGCTACCACAGAGAGAGGGAGGACAGGCCAACCTGCAGTGAAACATTAAGGGAGGATTTGTGCACTCTCCTCATTACCCTTTCCCTTTTACTCCTTTGGGGAGATTACTGACAATGGCTGTCTTTGTCACTCAGGCAAAACTCTTCTTTTATATTCTTCTCCAAAGAATTTGTGAACTTTGAGCCACAATCTGGCCCCATTTGTTTTATTTACAAAATACGGCAAGTCAGTATAAACGCTCCCGTCTCAAGCAAGTTCAGTTTATGATTTAAAATGGAGTAAAAGTATAGATTAGATACTACTGAACCTAACTTTGAAATTGACATATTTAAGTTAAACATTAGAGAAATCAGAATCCTTTGTTTGGAGCAGGGGTTGATAAATAAAGCAAAAATGAGTAACAAAAAGCAGATTAAAATACACAATGTTTACACATATTTGCTTAGACAAATGTCCTTCCCACCACTTAGAGCCAAAGGCATTTCCCTCCTCATCAAGGTTGTCACAGGAAACAAACCTGGCTATGAAAGTTAAAATGGTGCACCTCCTAATGTAGTCAGAACCCACTTGCCATACAGAGACCAGACAGTGACAGGTACTGGCATTATGTCTGAGAGCTATAGCTTCTATGTAGCTTAATCATGTCTTCTACCAAAAGCAATAATGGTGTAGGAAAAAGATAGCTGTCCACATGTGGCACATATGGCTGTGCAACTTGCCTTCCAGTCACATACAAATGAGTAGATCTTCTGTAAGAGGATAGCTTAGCAGTGGAGGAAGGTGTTTTCCATTGTAGGCCAAAGGCAATCGCACATTCTATCATTTGTTTTAAGGTCTCAGTTTCAGCTAAAAGTCAAGAACAAGTGAAAATATTTTCAGCATAACATCTTTCAACGGGAAATGCTGATCTATCTATAGAATACTAAGTTTCAGTGATTTTTTTCTTTTTAAAGAAAACCTTAGAAGAACATCTTGAAACTGTCAAAAGACCTTTTGGCATTTTTAAAATATATTTTTTCATTTTGAAATTGGAGTTCATTTAAAGTAATAAAAAATCCCAACCATAAAATCTATAATGACAGAATTGAAAAAAAGCATGGTGAACCCATTGCACCATCTCAGCTAGTGCACTCTGAGTACTAATTGAGTTATTGTTTCTGTGGCAAAAATGCATTTTGAATTTCTACTCTGCTTTTAGACAGGAAGACTCTTTGAAATAGTGGACATCTACACAGAACAGGCAAACTGATTCTCCTCCCAACTCCAGCTAAAACCTTCGTTCAGGACTGTTCATTGCCGGTGGTATCCTTGGCCACAGATTAACGCATAACATAAAGCGGAGGACTTTTTTATATTTGCAGCATTTTGAGGGATAGAAAACACAGATACATGAGTCTTGAAGCTAAATCTTGAAGTGATATACACAGAAGTGCAGGATTTACAGAAAACTTTAAATTTAGGAGCCAAAGTGGCTCCTCACTGGATGAAAGTTTGCTAGAAGGTTCATGCAGACCTAGGCCTGGCCTCAAATTTCTACATAGAGGTAGCATTGGTTTGAGGGCTTGTATCAGCTACACATTTTTTATCAAATCATCCTATATCAACTTCATCCCACTGCTGCTGCCCCTGCTGTTACCATGGTGCCGTCTTATTCACGCCATGATATTGGTTTCCTCTGAAATTCAGATTTGAGTTCAGTATTTTACCAATAACTTTCAAGGTTCTTCAAGCCTTGACCCCTCTGTTCTTGCATAACCTGGTCCACATTTTTGTTCCCCTTCATAACCTACTTTCTGCTTCTCATTTATCTCTGCACCTCTGTCACATTTCAAGTTGACTGTGTCAAAATACAGTGGTTTTGCACAAATGACCCCAGTGTGGTGGAACTCCGTTCCTCTTGATATCTGCAGATTTGGGAGATAAATTCCCCCCCTCTACATCTCCAAGATTTTGGTGGCCTCTGTCATAGGGTACGAAGTATGGTCAGTCCATGTGATATGGCTTTCATCCTCCCCAGACCTCCTCCTGCTCCAATTTTTTAAAGTTAAGGGCAGGCTGTGTAAAAGAATCAGAGATCACAGCAGAATAATTGGAGTCATCTGACACTCACACAAAGGTCACGTAGGTGAGTGCTTTCGAGGAATCTGTGAGAGGCATTGGCCAAGAGGGACTTGTGATCCAAGCCAATATTGCTGCTTAGTGTAATTTATGGGAGAATTCGTAATAGGAACAACCCCCCTTTATGCTGTGCTCCTTATCGCAAAGTTTATGAGTGTTGTGTGCTATATTGGACCTGCAAAGCTCCTGTCCTCTTGTTTTCCTGAAAAGTGTTTGTAGCTGTTGTTGCAACCTAACTCTGCCACAGAGAGCTTTCTTCCCACATAAATAACCCTGAAGTCACTTCAAATATGTTTAAAAATTAATTCCTCCTTGAACACACTGCATTTCAAAAGTGCGTGCTTTGATTTTGGGAGAAATATTAATTAACTGGGAAAATGTTAGTTTCAACACTGTATTAATCTAGCTTAGAAAAACACCTTTGTTTTAATTAAATAATTTCATCTTTCAGAAATCCCTGGAAACAGTTGCACTGCTCTCAGCTTCCTCAAACTACGACAGGAAAAATGTCCTTTCATATTTTTCTTATATACCATCATTTTTTCATTACTGTTCCAAGTTAGTTTCATCCAGATTCTGAACTTTATGACTACAACAGCTAGTCACAGCACCCAATCATAAGAAGCACAATGCTAGGCCCTTATAAAGCTGTTTCTTATTGTAAATCATTGTTTGCATTACAGCAGATTCTTGACCCAGGATTCCAGTATGGTTAGCAATGAAGAAGGATTGAACAAGATACCTTCTCTGGGATTCTTTGGTAACTACCTTCATTACTCATTTCTCTTAAGCTAAGACTTAAAAAATAATGAGAACCAAATTTCAAGTATAACTTGAATGTGCTATTACTGCCATTACCAAAGCTCACATTTTTCTGCATTTTTGACCAAACTCCATAGAGAGACGGTTCCAACCAAGTCAGCAATGAACCTTATGGGGCTAAATTTTCTCTGGGCAGGACACCCTGGTGTGGCTAAAAGACTTGATCAGACTGTCTTGGGGATTTGTGAAAACAAACAAACCAACCTTAACTTCCCTTAGAAATAACAGGGAAGTTATTTATCTTTCTGCCAGCGAACACTTTTCACCTGATGCCAGCTTGTCATCATACAAATTACTTGAAAAGTCATGCAGTAGACAGAGAATTCTTTACCTTTTGCATTCAGATTTCCAGTAACTCTGAAATTAATATAAAGCAACCAATAGTAATCTCAATTTTGCATAACAAGAATTCAAAACTCTGGTTCAGCAGTTTTTTGAACTCAAGCAAAACAGCGCCTTCAAGGGTATATTTGGAAAATCAGCACTCTTTCACTCTATTTACAATTTACCTTTCCAGCTGTGCAGTGCCCTGAATTGTGTGTACCATTTCAGGGCTGTCAAACATCCACAGTGATACAATAGAGCCCAAACTTGCATTGAACTTTATAAATTCATAAAGTCTCACAGGATCAGGTGATTTGGGCCTTTCAAGGAACAGTTCAGTGAAGCTCTGCCTTGGCATGAACAAAGACTTGATAAATGTTTATCTCTTCGTACCACACTTCCCTCCTAAAATGACTGCTATATCTTCAAAAATGAGAAGAAATTCAAATGGGTGGAATTCAGAGCAGTAACTATATCTAAACCATGGATTTTTGCTAAAGAGAATGTTTCTTCATCAATCCCTCATAGTAGGTCTTTACTTCATAAGCACAATTAAGCACTACTTCCAAAATTTGCTTTCTGCATACTTTACAGACTTCTTCAGCGAGGCAAGCTTGTTGGGTTTACTGACCAGCAAATTTATGAGTTGTAAACATTCCTCAGGAACGCAGCATCCCATGGCATGAAGAACAGCTTCAGGAATTCTTTTTTCCCACTCTGAGATTTTCTGATGTGTAACAGATGGTCATTATTATTTCTCTTTTTGGTTTCTATTCCTTTTATCTTTACCCAAAGTGTTTCACCACCACATGTTTGTACAGTTAAATTGCACCATGGTGAGATTATGCACGCTTCTGGAATATGGGATCATCTCTTCAGTTCTTCACCCTTCCTACAACTTCCAGATAAATCCTCACATACCACTTCTGAGAATCATCATTTGTAATGCCATACTTTCTTGTTCTCCCTAAATCACAATCTCCATAGCTTAGAATAATTTTCAGTTTTACTGATATTTTTTCCTAACTTCTCATTTATAATAAAGCATCTGAATACAAAAATACTTACAATGCACAATGTTCTTTACCATACAGTTGGTACCAGAAAGCACCTCAATCTGGACAAAAGGTAGGATCCCCCAGGACTTCCAGTGCTCATGTCACCGCCAGGTTTGTCATCAGTTTGGTACCTTGTTTTCATCCTCCAGATATAATCCTGCAGTGCTGAAAAGTTTTCAGACACATTGTTCACATTTTTATTTCTGTCTTTATGGGACCATGACTCTCTCCTGGGGAAACTATCCCATCCTTCATTTTCATAAGGGCTCTTCAAACAGTAGAAGATGCCTTTCAATTGTTATCATATAGTCTGATATAGACTTTAAAATTTATAGAATCATAGAATGGTTTAGGTTGGAAGGAACCTTAAAGATCATCTAGTTCCAACCCCCCTGCCATGGGCAGGAACACCTGCCACTAGACCAGGTTGCTCACCCCCTCCAGGGATGGGGCATCCACACCCTGTCTGGGAAACCTGACCCAGTGTCTCACCACCCTCACAGTAAAGAATTTCTTCCTAATATCTAATCTAAATTTCCCCTCTTTTTGGTTAAAACCTATTGCTACACTCCCTCCCCATCTCTCCTCTAGGCCCCCTTTAGGTACTAGAAGGTTGCTATAAGGTCTTCCCGAGCCTTTTTTTTTTTCTTGTCCTGGCTGAACAACCCCAGCTCTCTCAGCCTGTCTTAACTGCAGAGGTGTTCCAGCCCTCTGATCATCTTCGTGGTCCTCCCCTGGACCTGTTCCAACAGGTCCATATCCTTCTTATTTTGGGGACTCCAGAGCTGGATGGGGTCTCATGAGAGGAGAGCAGAGGGTAGAATCACCGCCCTCACCCTGCTGGCCATACTTCTTTTCATGCAGCCCAGGATATGTTCAGCTGTCTGGGCTGCGAGAGCACATTGCTGGCTGATGTTGAGCTACTCATCCACCAAATTAATAGTATTATGGAAAAAAATCTAACGAAATCTGAGATCTATTCCTAAATCCTATAATGAAAATATCAACTGGCACTCAATTATTTAAATAATTGGTCTCCATCTACACTATTCTACTATAATGACATTGTTGGACTCGTTTTTTCAGTCTGGCTATGATTAAATTCACAAATTTTATCATTATTCAAACAGGTCTTCCAGTGTAGACACATTTTATATTGTAGTCTTATCGTAACTTTTAAATAAATTTCAGTAGAAATATTCTCTGTCATTTGCAATTACACCCCAAGTTCATTCATTCTGAGCAATAAAACAAGAAACATTTTATTAGATCTTACATCCTTCTGAAGACAAACATGTTTATCAAAATTCTTGCTATGGTTTGTATTTGTAGGATGAGGTTAAAGAAATGACAGATTCACTTTGGAAAATATATGTCTTCAGAATGTTTTACCCCACTTCTGTTCCCAAGAGCTATGCCTTCAATGTGCTTGAAAAGATTGCTGTATTGGCAACAGGAGTGTGCATTTTAATTTGAACAGAACAAGTATTATAGAAGGAGCTGCATATGAAAACAGCAAGAAGCCTTTGAGGTTCAAGAGGCCTTTGTTATCTTCCTAAGAGGTCTGTTTAGTTCTGGCATGAAAAGTAATTTATACACACCTAGTCTTCTTTATTTTCATAGGAATAATTATTTCTTCCTGTTACACTTTTCCTTCTTCTGCCACTTTCTGCCTAGTGCAGTTTAACTTCTTTGTAATATATAGTTACAAAACGTTGCTTGCAACATTAGTTTCAAAGAGGTATCTCAACTGTCTTTAAAGGTGGCTTTAGTTCAGTATATGCAGTATTTCTCCCGCATTAAGATTTTTTTCCCCAATTTAGTTAGCCATTTTTATCAAGAATGAGCAGAATTGCTGACAGTACAAAAAGCAGAAGAGACAGGGTCTCACAAATGTAAAAAGGAGCAGATCACAGATGACAGTATGAGTTATGGGTTTTAAGTTGTATACACTCCTGCTAGAATCTAATAGGGATATCTGGACATCCTTACTATTCTGTCTTTACTGAGACAATTCAAATGTCAACCTAGCCAGAACAGTAAGGGGCCAAGGTGGATGGTAAAAAAAGCCATCCAGAAATGGTCTTCTATCAACAAATTGATGTGAAACATAGATTAAAAAACCCTACACTTTTGTCAGTGATGGCTGGATTCATTTATGTATATGATTAATCTCTCGTTTGAAGCTGGGAAGCAAAGAGAAGAATGTAGTGAGTGGCAATTCTTACACTGATTTACCTCCCAATCAATTCATACTGGGCCATATAACTATAGGAAAGGAGAAAATTGTTTTTCCAAAGTTGTCAGCCTTCTTTGCTCAGCTCGGCTTTGTAAAAAGAAGCTAGGCATTTTCTCTGTTTTACACTTTCTTCAGTAACACACAAAACTTCTGTAATTTAAAATTTTCTCATTACTTTGATACTGATTGAAGCAAAATATGATCTACTTCCCTTTTTGTCTAGAAAGCTGTTTTAGACCTGCTGCACAGAAAACAAACCATAACAATGTGAGTTTGTCAGTTTTATGCAAGTAGACAGGACTTAAAAGACATGTGGGGTTAAAGGTTGAAACACTTTCATTTAATCATCCAGCTCTAGTTCTCAAGTATTTGGGTGTTTGCAATCACAAGATAGCAATTATATGTGGAAATTCAGAAATTAGAACTCCTATAAAGCCCAAGTATTTCTATAAGGGCACAATTTCAAAAAAAAAAAAATACACAGATTCAAGGTGTGTAAGGGGACATACAAGGACTGAAACATGGTTTGAAAGTGTACCTGCCAAAGACAGAATGTGTTACATGTTCACTGACCAGAATCCCTATATGTGTGTGGGAGGCAGTAGTTCTTAAAAATGCCTTTAAAATAGATAAGAATTTTTCCACTTCTTTATTGGTAGCTTGTGGAGAATGAGGAAGTTGGAGATGCGCTGCTGAGCGAGAACTCAGCAGGTGTTCTTGCATTGATGGGAAGGAAGCCTTGGGAACAGTAAAACAATGTCTTTATATGGTATTATTTATGTGGTATGAAATCTAGCAAGGCAGTGTGAAAACAGATAACAAGGGAGAAAAGCAGATAACAGCGTATCGAAGCAGATAGTAATGACTGGTTAGCCTAGGCGCGTGAACACTTGCATGTATTCAATTGTATTGCTCACAACGTTGCATGGACATTCATCCACAACCTATCTCTGTAGAGAGCACGGCTCGTGATCAAAGGATAGAAACTATATATGCTGTAAAAATGAAACATTAAAGGTCTTCATCTTCTGTTGCCGCAATAGCTGACTTTCTTTGAATATGCAATGCCTCTAAGCATTTCCAAGAATTATTATTTTCCAGCTCTGTAGTGATATAAAGCAAGTGAAAAGCACTGAGTTGAACAAAACATATATAATGAGTATTTAAACCATAAAAATTGTGTTCACTGCAAACAAATGCTAGGTTTTACTAAAATCATAATTTTGATATGGGGTTTGATTTTCAGGACAATCACATTTTGTACTTATAAGAAACTGCTGCAATTTTTCAAGTAAAAATGCGCACAAGCCTGTAATTCTAGGATTGATCCTCTTTCCAAAAAACAAAAGTGAAAGAAGGGCTCACCTGTTAATCAGGAGCTTGAAACTATACCTTTTTATTTCCATTTTTTTCTTCTATCAAAGTCACCTTTCTTACTCTCCCTGTGATCCATAGGTGAAACTAACTTGAGAAGTTTGGCCTCTCCTCAGTTATGAATGAGAAGCACCATAAATGAATGATCTACAAGTTACAGCTCATGCAAAATTAAAGTCAATAGTCCTGCTAACCAGGGGCTCTCTGCATCCCTAGTTCATTGAAGCCTCAATTCTGTTCAGAAAAACTGCAGTGAATTCAGGACAAGACCTTAAAAATTCATCCCACAATGCTTGCAGAAACCTGACAAGCTCTTTCTAAAGACACATAGCCAGGT
The DNA here is from genome assembly GCF_001431845.1 of Calidris pugnax. Classification (NCBI taxonomy): domain Eukaryota; kingdom Metazoa; phylum Chordata; class Aves; order Charadriiformes; family Scolopacidae; genus Calidris; species Calidris pugnax. Next base: position 25,114 of record NW_015092256.1, on the reverse strand, counting down.
AGATATAAGCTAATTGATTCTGTACTAATCTTCAAAACATGCCATGACCATGTGGAACACAAAACTATGGCGACCCTTTTAATAGGACATACAAAACCCCGATCTTTTGATTCATTTTACCCAACTGAAGGACCTTCCTTTGGGTCAGAGAATTTTTTGTGGGCTGAGAATTTTAAGATCCGACTTTCTGCTTTCTGGAAGGTTAACTTATGCATGAAGCAGGTGAAGTTTGCTTGCAGTGATTAGAAGCCAGTGTCCATTTTCTGTCTGTGCAATCCAGGAATCACAGATGTTGCCGCCTGCTTTCTTTTTCATTGTGAATACCACTCTCTTGAAAAAGAAAGGATGAAAAATGTTTCTACAGTGATTTGAGGAGAGGATCGTGAACTAAACAGAAATAGGTACATCAAATCTATTTACAAAGTGACTGTGCATAACTGACTAGGATGAGCTGGCATTTGCCATCAGAATTTAAATTCCACAAAGAAGCTTTGAGTGCTTTGAGGTTTACAAAGAATATGTTATTCTTTATATGAAACATGTTTATATATTAGAAACAGTATTCACTTAGGAGTGGGATTATGCCCCAATTCTGTATCAACAGAAAGTCCCAATGCAGCAGCAGTCCTACAATCAAAAACCCCTCTGTCAGTGCTATTTCCTTCATCGAGGGCATCTGCCCAAGGAATGGCATCAAAAGAAGACATCTGTCAATATTAACTGTGACTCCATTATACAAATTATACCAGCAAAAACTTTTTCCTTTCCTAGGCTCCCGAAGAATGACAGAGGAAAGATTCCTCTAGAAAGACAAATGAGCCAAGTATCCAGCCATGCTGTAATAAAGAATGGGACAATTTTCTGTCTTCAGATAAGGGGCAGATTAGGCTGCTTTTAGCCTCTTATCAAAGTGTCAACTGACTGTTCCACTACAGATCATGTCCCCAGTTACATTTACCCAAAAATATAAATTCAGGGGCAGACACAGTATTCTGCAAAAGGAAACAAAATTCCACTGCAATTTTGAATGAAGCAAAATTCAAGTAGCAATACTAGTCAATTAGAGCAGTAGTAACTGGAACATAAGTGAAAACTTAAGAGCAGTTTGGATACTCATCCTCCTAGACTCCTTTGAAGTAACTTGCTGAGGAGGTAGAATGTTGTTCAAAAAGTAATTAGCCTGGCAAAGAGAAGGGGAGAAAAGAACCTTGTAACTTCTTGCCATGTTTTCTCAGCTTCATATTTCATTACGGATATCCAAGGTAAAGTGAAAACAAAGAGAAGGTGAAAAAAATTCAGTTACCAAAATAATATTTATTTTAATCATCTTGATTAGCCTTAGTTGCTATTATATTAAGCAACTTTTATTCTCTCTATGGTACATAACACCTCTACAGGCCAGATTTTCAAAAGGTGCGTCAACTCAGTGTGTTGAGTTGAAGCGTAACTTGCATGTGCCCTTTTTCGTGTTAGTGGTTGAGAGCTAAAGTGACAGAAGTGGCATCGATATCATTCAGCCTATATAACAACAACAGAAAAATAGGCACAAAGCCCAGGAGCTCTGTGTTTAAAAGTTATTATTTGTTAGTACAAATGGTAGCTGACAGAAGAGCTTGTGTGAGTGACTTAGGCATCTATGAATGGAGATCACTAGGTTTCTGAAAATTTGACCTGCATTAAATTTGCAATACATCTTTCTTATGCTATCTGAACAGTGTTATGAATGTTTCACTGTAACTAGCTAGATTTAATGTTAAATGTGTCTGGTAGTTAAGATATTTTTATCTTTCGGAGCTTTCCATCAGGGTAAAGTCAATGCTGTGGATCCTTCAGCTGTACTGGAAACCTCCAGTGAATATTCTCCCCTCATTACACACAGTGAACTTTCATTAATATCAATACTGGTTTTGTGTATAGAATACACAATACGGATCTATACTGCAGCTCATGAACCACAATTTTTCTTTCCATATTAAACTTCAGCTCTTTTATTGTTTCTTTTGCTACCCACTCTCCTCAAGGATAAGACTAAATTGCTTGCAGACTTCATTATAAAATTATAAATTGGGGGGAAAAAAAATCAGTGATGGAGACCTGTAATGATTAATATGTCTCTGACAAGTAAACTTTCCCAATTTCCCCATGTGCTATTTGCTCATTTTGTAAGAGAAACAGAAAAATAGTTTAAAAAATATAGAGTGAAATATAGTCCTTTATATCTGGGGAAGAGAATCTACAAATTTAAATCACTAAACTATAATTATACTCTGAACATTGGAAGGATTTGTAGTAAAACTATCAGGTTGAGATTAAGTCAATAAAATTAATCACTCATGCCCTTGAAGGAGCAAAGGGGTTGAAAAAATGCTACAGAATTGAAAGTTACCATGAGCAAAGGGACTTGGGGAATTCATTTTAATTCACAACAGACAAGTTCAAATACAAGCTGCTCTTTGTTATTCAACCTGAGGTATTATTTTTCATATAGACACTCACATCTGACCAGGCCATAATCACATACTGTAGAGTTTTCTTTATCTGATTGTAGAAGTTTCCTGTTTTAGCTATATATTAACAATGAACTGCATATGGATGGGGTGGTGTCACAGAGTAGACTATATTCTACTCACATCTATCAGTATATTAACTGCCTCAGAGCTGGGACTTGAGCAGTGGGTAGTAAAGTTTCGCTTAAGTCACTACTCTCCCCCTTCCATGGCCTGACAGACATTTTATATTGTGAATTCTTTGCTTTTCCAGCAGATCAGGCAGCTCTCCTGCAGCTGCCTAAGAGAAGGTTATGAATCACAACAACCCCTTCTCTCTCATCTGTGTTTAATGATTGACTGTGTTGTCTAAAATTGTACTTTTCAACCCCAAGGTATGTTCTACCCATGAGAAACTGCAAACAGCAAATGCAGCCATCTCCCCTCCAAGGATCCCCACAATACTGTGATGATGGGCAGACACTTCTTAGCAGAAATTATCTAAGAAATGAGGTGTGAATTTAAAGGGTTGACAAGGACATAGGAAAGGTTGTATAAAGGAAACATGATCAACCATCTATGGACTAAGTCGTAATTCAAATAGAACATGCTTGTGCTTTTGGATCTGAAGTATCTGGACCTGATGTATCTGCTCTGAAAATCAAGATATGTTTGTGCACTGTGGGACTGTGCACTGTGGCTGAATCTTAATCTGGCTGCAGAGATTTAGGTTCTTTCTCCAGCCCTGAGAAAATTAAAACCAATTAATGAGGTCTCTTTTAGCTTCACCATAATATATTAGACATCTGATTTTACGGATATGAAAGTGGGGACATCTGTATTTGAAGACTTTGAAGTAATGGAGAGAATTGCTTAATACATGATGTAAAGTAACACTTCTAAGTGAAACCAACCAAAGTTCAAATATTTTTTTCAAGGTGTGCTTTGAAAAAATACCAAGACAGGAGCTATTTATGTTACCAGAACCAGTTAAGTAGGGGGTGCATGAAAAAGTATATATGTCATTGCCCACTCATACGCAAAATCAAAGACCACATCCAGTATTTGCAGCCAAAAAGTTTCAGTGAGAACATAATCTATGATAGCACAACTCCACATTATAGGCCTGACATGGATTTCTTTCCAGAATATTTGCAAGAATTAGCTGAAACCTTAGTTTATTTATAGGATTTCCACTGAAGCTAGTTTAAATAGACTGATATTTTTTAAATATTTCCAGAAACATATAGCGGCCAACTTCAGGCAAGTTTATTCCTTAAAATACATTTATGAATTTACATCCAACATAAATAAAGAAGTGTTAGGCAATTATCCTGGAAAATGTGCATTTTTCAGACAGAAAATAAGCATTTGTTTTTAACTAGCTGATGTACAAGTACCATGATTTAAAATCTGAAAACATAACATTCTGTGCTCAATGTTGAGACTGAATTTCTGCTTAAAAAACAGATTGTGTTAGTGTTCTTGACTATGTGGATTTTTTGGCATCTCCTCACCATGGAAGGTCCTAATCTTCCACATTATTTGAAAAGTAATCTTCACTCACATCACTCTCTTTTCTTACCCTATACATAAGACCTTCTTAACGACCTGTACCTTGCCATCCTTTTCCAGGCAAGTGAAACGGCACCTCTGTTTCAAGTCAAAGGGAATTTTGCTTGACAAACATTGAGGGAGAACTTAAGGAGTAAACATAATTCCTGGAATGAATTTCTTATCACCTTGGGATATAGGTAGAAATTGAACTTTATTTTAACCTGCCAGTTCTTAGGTGAAGAGCACTGAAGAGTACTATTGCTTTGCTTCCGTCACTCTATAGTAAAGATAGAGTTTCTTTCCAAGCCCCTGTTTTCAGCACTTTCCTCAGCTATTACCTTTGGCCTGAAATATTTTGCCCTTGTTTCTATCTTCAATGATGTTTCCTGTCTTTTGTACTCTTCATGTTTGAAGAATATCCAGCTTTTCTTTTAGATATACAAGGCCTAAAATAGTGTAAGGATATTTATTTAATGGAGATCTGTTAAGGTATCTTTGGAATAGATTATGCAGAAACTATTTGTCTTTAAAATATCAGGTATAACATCTGTGCAGCTCCCTGTGAGAAAAATGATAAATTTTTGTGATAGCAGAGTTATGAAAGAAAAGAACGAGATATTTACAAGCCATACTGATTTCTAAGGTATATAAGGTCTAGATCCAGCAGCTAGTTAGAAGATGACTTTCCACATCTATGTGAAACGCCAGTGGCATTATTAATAGGAAACTGCATTGATGCATCTACAGTCATTTGTCCTATAATGACAGAGGTTCATGAACTCTTCTGGGAATATAAAATGAGTGACCAATGAGGAATGTGACACAAGGATGTTAATTCTCTACCTACTGGACTAAAACTGAATTTCTTATGCACAGGAAAAATGAGATGTGTCACGTAGCCCTGCTGAGAAGGACTTGGGGGTACTGGTGGAGGAAAAGCTGGACATGAGCTGGCAATGTAGGCTTGCTGCCCAAAAGGCCAACAGTTTCCAGGGCTGCATCAAAAGAAGTGTGCCCAGCAAGTCGAGGGAGGTGACTATTTTGCTCTAGTCAGACCCCACCTGGAGTACTGAGCCCAGCTTCGGAGTCCCCAAAATAAGAAAGCCGTGGATCTGTTGGAGCAGGTCCAGAGAAGGGCCACAAAAATGATCAGCAGGCTGGGACACCTCTCCTAAGAGGACAGGCTGAGAGAGTTGGGATTGTTCAGCCTGGAGTAGAAAAGGCTCTGGGGAGACCTTATTGTGGCCTTTCAGTACGTAAAAGAGGCTTATAAGAAAGATGGGGACAAAAATTTTGTCAGGGCCTCTTGCGATAGGACAAGGAGCAATGGTTTTAAACTAGAAGAGGGTAGATTGTGACTAGATATAAGGAAGAAATTTTTTACAATGAGGGAGATGGAGCAGGTCCAGAGAAGGGCCACAAAAATGATCAGCAGGCTGGGACACCTCTCCTAAGAGGACAGGCTGAGAGAGTTGGGATTGTTCAGCCTGGAGTAGAAAAGGCTCTGGGGAGACCTTATTGTGGCCTTTCAGTACGTAAAAGAGGCTTATAAGAAAGATGGGGACAAAAATTTTGTCAGGGCCTCTTGCGATAGGACAAGGAGCAATGGTTTTAAACTAGAAGAGGGTAGATTGTGACTAGATATAAGGAAGAAATTTTTTACAATGAGGGAGATGAAACTCTGGCACAGGTTGCCCTGAGAGGTGGTAGATGCCCCATCCCTGGAAACACTCAAGGTCAGGTTGCATGGGGCTCTGGGTAAATCCATCTGGTTGAAGATGTCCCTGTTAATTGCAGGAGGAAGTGGGCTAGATGACCTTTAAAGGTCCCTTCCAACCAAAAAAATTCTATGATTCTATGAATGCTGGGCTTGCTACAGCAAAGAAAAGCTAATATAGTTATTTTCAATATGATTTTCTTTGAACTAATACCTTTAGATTGTTGCTGTGCTCAAAGCCACTAAAGCTTAAAAGAATAAAACCATTACATTTTTTGTAACAGTAGAATTTAGGTGTGGTTCCTCAAGCCGTTTATGGAATAAAAATGTGTTTCAAAGGAGTTATCTAATGGTTTCTGAGCTGTGCTGTACCACTCCCTAAAATAACAGCATTAGCAGCTAGTCCACATTATTTCACTCTCTATAGTACTAACTTTCACCCACACTAATATTTATGTCATCTGTGGTATTTACCTAGTTTTACTTTACAGTTTGTTTTAGAGAAAGTATTGGCTGCAGGGCAGTTAGGTCCATTAGTCTGTTACATACAATGTCTAGATGCTTCTGGCTTTACAAGTCCCTATACTGCTGAGTGTCAGAATCCAGGAAGGCAAATCGGTATCTTACATATTCACCCTAAATTGTCAAAATTGTCCACCATCAGAAGGAGAAGCCTATGCTAGGTCTGGTTTTATGTGGTACAGACATTTTTATATTCTTAACATTATCTATGTTTTTATTGCAGCCTCAGCTAAGGGTCAGGACCCCCTGTCCTAGATACTGTACAAACACAGAATATAGTTCCTGTCCCAAAGGATTTATAAGGAAAAATGGAACGGGCACAGTTTATCAGAATGAGAGGGGCACAGAGATACCAAAACAGTCAGAGCCTATTTGTTCACTAGATAGAGAATGAAATCAGCAAATTTATTTCAAGTGTTGTCTAACTTCTGCTCCCCATTCCCTGCAACATATTCAGAGAGATGCAAGTAATTCTGATGTTGAAATTGATATGCATTGTAGATTGAATTTGTACCCTTTGCCTCTGGTTAACAAGACACAGTTCTCTGCACCATGGAAACCATAAGCTACGCATGTCCCTTTGGAAAAGAATGGCAACTGTTGTAATAATAGGTGGAATCAAAACACCTGTTTTAAACCACACAGGCTGTGACACAAAGGCTTCCTGCTATAGAAACACACCCAGAGAGGCCCAGAAGTGTTCACACACAGTCCTACCACCTGAGACATCTGCAAATAAAGGGGATGCAAAGATCCCTGCGAAGAAGGAGGGATCCAGAGGCCCAACCGGGAGACTCAACCCCCCTGTGTCCTACCTGCGAATTATGGTAGTACATCCCAACCTCCAGTCATCACTTCATTCTCCTCAAAAACCAGTTTACTCCATCTCTGTGCAAGCATTAAACTCTCAGATATACACGTAGCTCTTCTTTCGCTTCAAATGTTGTTTCTTCTGACAGGAAGGATGACTTTCAACCTGTATGTATAAAGACTTTCACGGGACCTCAGAAAAAGAAAAGCCAGTTTCCAGGTGCACAACATCCATGTAAGATCTTGAATATCTAGCCCTTAAGCATCTAAATCCCCACTTTAAACCATAGTAAAGTCAAGCTAAGAATAGTCCACTGGTGCTCCAGTATTCCTCATAAGCGATTTTCTATACACATTGCAGAAAAATGTTTCCCAGAGTCATCTTGTAAAAAGGATTACTACCTTGTTAATTAAGATTTAAAGTACAACTATCTCCTGAATATATGCAAAATGAGACAAAACTTTCCAGGCCTTGAAGAGGGATTTAAAAAAAAAAAATCTGGAAAGTTGACCACAATTTAATAAAAAGTAAAAGAAAAATAGAGGGAAAAAAGGAAAAGGAAAAGTAGAAAAAGTAGAAAAGAAGAAAAGGAGAAAAAAGGAAAAAAAGAAAAGAAGAAAATAGAAAAAAAGAAACAAACAAAAAAAAGAAACTCCATATTTTAAGTTTTAAGTTTTGTGTTCCTTAAGAATACTGCTTATTTAAACCAGACTTTGGAAACCTTGCTCAGTTTCAGACTGTAAAGCAACAATTTGCAATGCTAAAGATATTTCCTTTTGGAGTACTAATCCAGAATCTCCTTTTTTTTCTTGATTTAAGAATATTTTAATTTGAAAGACTGTATTTTTTGTAAGTTCACTTAAGCAAGCAGACTTCTTCTAAACCATCTAGCTTTCTGTTAGCACTGCTAACTACTTCATCTTCCTTCCTATGCACACACACGTCATGTCTGGAGCAGAACAAAATAAGAATCACATGTTTGACATAAACAGTTAGATGCTTTGCATACAGATGCTGGTGCTTAGCTGGAACAACTGTAAAGGAATAAAACAGAAGGAAACAGTAGGTGGAAGACAGCATTTTAGTAAGAAAGCAGGAACATAAGCAATTAATCATTAATATGGAAAAAGTGAACAACTATAGGAGGAGGAAAGTAGTTTATACAAGAGAGGAAAAGATTTTGTTAAGCTTTCATTTGAGGTGACTCTCACCCAACCACAGTTTGAGTCTTGTTTAAAATGCACATCCAGGGCCACACTCTACCTTGACAGAACCAGTGTCAAATCCCAAACATTCATTTTCCATAGACAGAAGTAAGAAAAGAATTTTTCGTTTCATCATTCCTAAGTTTGCTGAATTCTTTGTTCACATTTCAATTGTTCAAAATGAAAGACAACAATATAACTCAGGATTTTGATCTTAATTGCATCTGGTAAAATGCAGAGTAACTCTACTAAAATAAAATCTGATGTTTAATTTTGTTAAGTAATGCTAAATAAATTTATCATGCTGTAACTCAGATCAAAAGCTAACTCAGTCAAAAGCAGTATCAGACTGCACAATGCCAGACTTTTCAAGCTTCATACTTCACACAAAACACATTCATCTGGTTCCATCTCACTCTCCTCAGTGTGGTGTTTCAGTCTCAGGCGACCACACAACAGCTCCTGAGCTTCCTTCCAGCTCCAGGATCCACCATCAGATACATGTGTTTAGACTGCTGACAAATTGTGCTTGGCAGTTGGGGTCCTGGATGGAGAGGGAGGATGGAGCGCACTCCACAGCTGGGAGCATCTGCTGTCAAGGGAGATCCCACCCTCTGAGTCTTGCAGGTAGGCAGCAGCTCCCCAGTTGCAGCCTCACACCACTGCTTCTTCCCCATGTAGTCCCAAGTCACACATTCCCCCTAAAAGCAGAGCAGTCCTGTAAGGGCAAATCTGAGTTCTTAACTTCAATGATAAAAATATTCAAATATTCATATTCAATATTCAAATATTCATATACTTTGATGATTCTTATTACAATGAAACATTTGTTAAACAGAACCAAAGGTTGACAGGTGCCTCCACAGTAATAAATTTTGCATTTTCTTAACATTTTGTGGAACATGACAGTTGATAACTGTTGAATTTTCCATGGTGATCACCATGGCAATACACTATAAATTCAGTGGATAATCTCTGTGAAATTATTTTCCTCCTAAAAAGAAAAGAAAACTAAACACTGAACACTGCTCAATGGTTAACGCGTATTCCTTTTTTTTTTTTTTTTTTTTTTTGGTTGGGGGTAAAAA
>NW_015092256.1:9241-15310 GCF_001431845.1 Calidris pugnax | reverse complement strand
TCTTTTTTTTTTTTTTTTTTTTTTTGTAGGCTAGGAGTCACAAAGAGGCCAAAAAATGAGAGGCAAATGAAAACCAAAAGGTTCTGAGAAGGGCAATTCCAGTACTTTACATAAACGTATATAGTAACTTTCAGTACTTGTTATAATGATGCATAAAAAAAGATAGTTGCTTTCTGAAAAGTTTTTGCAAGTTCTTTGAATTGTTGATTAAATTGCTAAACAAAATGTTGCTTTATAGCTAAATAAAATTAGCCAATAATAGTACTCTCTAGTTACAGTCACACTTTTCATTTTCATTTGCATTTATGACTTTGAGATTATTTCCTATAAATGGAAAAATCAGAAAAAAAGATTAAGGATTTCTCTTCCTCCAGGCTACAAAAAAGGTTAAGAGCCACATTCTTCCTCCATTTTGCCTGGGGATTGCAGGGGCTGGGAGACAGGGGAGGGGGGGTTAAAGCACAGTGAATTTTAGTTACTCTTTTATGTCCCTCTGTTTCATCCATTATCTTCATTACCACAAGTGAAATTGCCTTTTAAGGATAATTAGGAAGCAGTTGTTTAGAGCAGCCCTGTGGCTGTCCTAACACAAATTGTGAAAAGAAGAATGACAGAAAATAGCCTCATTTTTTTTTTTTCATACATGGAAGCACATGGGACTTAATGAAAAATATACATAATTAAAACCAGAGAAAGCTCGAGATTTCCTGGTTCCTAGTTCTGTCTAAAACCCTTTATTCCTCATCCAGACATAGAGGTACTTCAGAGCTTCATTTAAACTAGAATTTATAATGAGAGTCTCTACCAGATAAGGGTCCTGGAACTACAAATTAGGAGGCAAAAATCACTGAAATTCAGCAATCATCAACTTTCCAATTCACTGTTAATACCATAAAATAGACTGAAAAGATTGTTTGAAGCTAAATCATAATAAGCCTTTCTTGATTTTTCCTGGAAAAAAATAAATATAACTTTTTGGGGAAAAAATAGTTCGTTCAACTTTTTTTCATTTCAGGGTTCTTCTCACTCTTGAAATAAAAAATAAGCTCCAAGATGATGAAAATATACATATTATGCAGTCTGCATCTTACTAATGCTAACCTAACCCATCAACAGCCTGGGAAATATGTGCCTTGACAAAAGGAAGCAGATGTGCTCTTAATCCTCCAAAAGTGAACGAAGGGACGGGTATCCTTAATCATCCAGGACAGTTTCTCTGGTGCCTTTATGTCTCTTGGTATAGGCTGAAGAGAGTATTTGTCATGGACTCAGACAATCACTTGGGATTTATGATTTTTATCCTTTGATCACTTCTCATATTTTACCTTAACTGAATTTTCATGGACTTTCGAAGATAGTAATTGCTTTCCATTTTTCATCAGAGAGAGCTACTGGCATGAGCAATCCTCCCCCTCTGCAAGCATTCCTCCTGAAATGTAGCAAGCCTGACTAGTCCTCCCCAGACTACTTAGAGGCACATAATGTACAGCAGGTGCCAGATTTGGGCTTTTTTCAAATAACAGTTTTTAAATCATTGCTGTTTCTTGTTGATTGGAGGCTTGATTAATTTTTCACTGTTCAGATCCAAGAGAGGTGAGAAAACACCTGAATGCCAAAAAGGGGTATAAGTGGTGTTTATTATACCTTGTTTATGACCAAGATACATTGGCTTGTGGAACACTGATGATGTGCAGAGAGCAGCCACTGAGCTCTGCCTGGCCGTAGTGCTCTCCAGCACTGTGTATATGATGGGCTAAGGCAGTATCACCCTTGTGACAAGAAAGCTGTCTTTACCAGTTTTCAGTTAAATTCATTTCCTGTTTCATCAGCATGTACAGGAGAAAGAATTCAGATGTCCCATCCAAATGTCTGAGAACATCAAAAGAGAACACACCATGTGTTTAAACACAATACACACAATGGATCCCATCCCCTTTGGCTTTTTTAGGAAGCAGAAGACTAGACAGCAGATCAGCAGAGAACTGCATTATTGTGAAGAAAGTATGAGCTGGGGTCCTAGCTCTTCTATTCTATCTGTCTATTCCACAGATTCATCAGAGCAAGAAGAGATATACATGGTCAGGATATTCTGCACTGCAGCAAACCCAGACTGACATTTAACTGCTGCTCTGAACTCCACCAAAGCCAGGACACAGTCATTCAGAAATTCAGAAGTCTATAAATGCTTCATTTTCTTGGTACACATAGTACCCTTGGCAAAACAGTATGTGCAGCATTCAGTACAGCAATCCTCTTACCTTGAATGAGAAAGCAGTGTAGCTTTTGTTTTAATAAAAAAAAGAGGATACTCCTTTGCAAGGTATTTAGAAGTGTGGTATACTGATCACAGAACAAAGCACTGTGCACGATCACACATAAGTCTTTTGGTCCTAGGAACAAAAAAAAGCAAGGCAAGTGATTACTCAATAACATCACATAAGACAGACAGAGCTCTGACTGAAATACAGGTCTCTTGCCACCCAGATCAATGGCCACACTAGGCCACAGTTCCTACAATCAGGTTACTTAACATTTTCATGCCTCATTCTCCCCAAATGTAAAACAATATACTATAATACTCTCTCATCTATTACATCGATGTAACTGGACTGCTGATATGGTGTATGAACATTCATAGCACATTTTGAAAATGTAAGGTACTATGTAGGAAAGCAGAAAATATACTAATGGTTTACTGCTTGGCAAAGCAAGAATATATATAGCAAGAACACAAACATGGAGTAAAACAGGCATCTTCCACAGAGGAGGTACCACAGGAGTCTTCCAAGCCCAGCCCAGCTTGGTATAAACAATATGATGAACCGGTTCTGTGGCACTCTGGAACTCCACAATTTCTCTCAATTGCATCCTAGTGAAGTAGTATAGCTGTTTACCATGGTTTGACAACATTCTTTATGCAGCTAAACCCCTGCATAAATAAAGCACTGACAAAAAATGGTGCTTTATTTTGGTAACTAGAGAAAATTGATTGTTTTGTACAAAATTGGCCTGTGATTCAGGAGATCTGGATTAAGCTACCAGCTCTACCACATATTCCCATAGGACCTTGAGGTAGTCAAGTGCTCTTTCCATTCCTCAGCTCCCTATATGTAGATATCTCAGCAGCAAAGCTGGGATTGACAAAGGAATAACTATATAAAATTCTACAGTAAGTATTATAGACTGTATACGATTATCAGGGCATAAGTGATATAAAATCTATGGCTCTGTATCTTCTAGGTATAAAGTCTATGCATCTGTTCAGTTTTGCAAAGTTAAAAATTTCAGCTGGATCTATTTAACATTTTTAAAACATCCAACTTTTTTCCCCTTAGCTGCCAATGTGTTGTGATTAGAAAACATTTTATTCTCAAAGCCTTGCCATGCTTTCACTGCCATGTTTTTATAAACTAAGTGACAAAGAAGATAAATGAGGACTCAGCTGTCCATAGTGTAAGAAAAAGAAAAATGCAGTTAAAAACTTCTTAACAATTGGGTACAAAAACAGCAAGATGAATGATTAACTATTGGCTACTTTCATGAAACAGTCTTGAAGGATATATATTTAAGGAAAAGAAAAAAATTTCCTCTTTTCCCTCAATTGGTTTATTTGTTTTATGAAATAACAATGCTCCCTTCTTCCCATCCCCTTCAAATTCCACATATAACCCTCCAAGTCAATTACATAGGTCCAGACAATGCCTGAGAAACACAATCTAATAGTTTAGGTATAAGACATGATGAATATGAAGACTGCAGTGAAGTCATAAAATCATTTAATAGTCATAAAAACAAAATTTAAGTGGCATCTTGTTTACTGAATTGTTAGAAAGTACAGTATAACATGTTTTTAACTAAATATTTCTATGCAGCTATATATTAAATATACTGTTGGATTTCAGCTACTCACTGTATTTTGTAATTCAGCACAGGTGTTCAGACTGAATTTAAGTGTTGCTCTCACCCCATCTAGCTGCAAACAGCAGAAAGGCCAGCTAGACAAAGACTTAAGAACTATCCTTATGAAAACAAGTGCAAATCTGATTTAATAAAAAGATAGAAATATATTTTTTACAGAAATAAAGTTTAAGACAATTTGAGTTGTGATCTTTCATTATTGATTAATAACCCACTGAGAGTATATTCTACTGTATTTCACTAATACAGTTGTGGCACTTCTGCACTTTACAGAAAAAGCTATGTCAGAAAAGCATTCTTAAATGTGCACAGTCAAACACTGAGAAGTTGAGAAATGTAGAAACTAAAATTCTTTACGGAACTTAATTCAGCCTTGTAGTATGGATGCACTGTGTTTCAAACTTTTATCAGTACACTTATATGCTATCTTCCCCTATGGAGAAACAAACCAAATACAGATCAACAACCTGTTCATCTCAATTATCATTTGCTTACATAGCAGCACTCCCTGTGTCCCCTGTCTATCTCAGAGTCTCCTTGAGAACCATAGTCCTTGCCCCTTGCACACAGAGGAAGGTTTCTCTGCCCACTTTAGTAAGACTTTTATTTCAAGAAAATGCTTTGTGCTTTTGTGGCACATTACTGGTCATTTTTAGATGGTATAAAGAATAAATCATCCACAGTGAAACAAAATACTAGGGGGACCAAAACAAAGATGTGTAAAAGTGTTTTGACATTTTTCTAGCAGAGATGTTCTCTTGTTTATTTATTTCAAAATTCTGAGGGGAAAATGAGATGTCCCAGTAACACTAGACAGAATTAATAGTTTAGAAATTACCGCAGCCAGTCATTAAGGACATAAACTAATCCATAATAATTTGACCATCTACAGGAGCAAATTACAAAGTTAGCAACCAGCTTTGACCAAGTTCTTTCATAACTGTTCAACGCATCATACATGGTACTAGGTACTGTCAATATATAGGATGTGGGCTGTCTCTATTATAGAAAAAACTACACTCTTAAGTTTGATGGAAATCAAGTTTCATTGCACAGTTACATATTGGAACCAGAACCCAGAGCTTCACTAAGCTGTGTACACCAAGACAGAGCCCACACCAAGGGGTTTCGGGGGGGTGGGTGCCCCCCGGGGGGGTCCCGCATGGGGGGTGGTACCGGAAACGGTAGCGGGGGCAGGCACCCGCCCCCGGGAGCTGCTCCACCAGGAAAACCACGGCCTCGTGCTGCAGCAAACGGGGACCGCTCAACCCTGGGTGGGGGGGGCACCCATGAGACCCAGGAATGCGGGCACCCATGGGTGGCCCCCCCGAGACACCCAAACCCCCCCAGAGCCCCCCAAAAAACCCCAGAGAACCCACAGCCACCCACAGCCCCCCCATATCCACACTCTCACACCCCCACCGGTGGGTTCAGGGGGGCACCCAAGGGTCCAGGGAGGCACCCATGGGACCCAGGAGTCAGGGCACCCATGGGTGGCCCCCCCAAGACCCTCCCAAAGCACCCATATCCATCTATAGCCCACCCTAAACCCACCACCTTAGCCCCATTTTTGCCGGGGAGGGGGGCACAGGGGGACACCCATGGGACCCAGGGGTCCCGGCACCCATGGGTGCCCCCCCTGAGCCCCCCAAAGCCCCCCCATAGCACCCTATGGCACCACAGCCACCCATAGCCCCCCCAAATCCACACTCTGCCCCCCTGCCATGAGTGGGGGGGGACCCATGGGTCAGGGGCAGCACCCATGGGACCCAGGGGTCCCGGCACCCATGGGTGCCCCCCCTGAGACCCCCAAAGCCCCCCCATAGCACCCTATGGCACCACAGCCACCCATAGCCCCCCCAAATCCACACTCTGCCCCCCTGCCATGAGTGGGGGGGGACCCATGGGTCAGGGGCAGCACCCATGGGACCCAGGGGTCCCGGCACCCATGGGTGCCCCCCCTGAGACCCCCAAAGCCCCCCCATAGCACCCTATGGCACCACAGCCACCCATAGCCCCCCCAAATCCACACTCTGCCCCCCTGCCATGAGTGGGGGGGGACCCATGGGTCAGGGGCAGCACCCATGGGACCCAGGGGTCCCGGCACCCATGGGTGGCCCCTCCCGAGACCCCTAACCTCCCCCCAAGACC
>NW_015092256.1:8477-8968 GCF_001431845.1 Calidris pugnax | reverse complement strand
CCCCCCACCTTGGTGGCACCCAATGGGTGGCCTTGGATATGGATGGATGGCCATGGGTGGCCTTGGTCTCCTTGGTGGCACCCATGGGTGTTCTTGGTCTCCTTGGTAACACCCTTGAGTGGCCTCAACCCCACCTTGGTGGCACCCATGGGTGTCCATGGTGTCCGCACCCCACCTTGGTGGCACTCACAGTGTCCCCTGTCCCCCTGGTGGCACCCATGGGTGCTCCTAGCTATGCAGGTGGCCCACGGGGAGTCGAAGGTGCCATCACTCGGGGGGGGCTGCAGCTGGGGGAGGGGCCCAGAGGGGACCTGGTGGGGGGTGATAACATGGGCGGGGTGTCAAGGAGGTGACAGCACCCATGGGTGGGTGGTGGGACCTCAATATGGGTGGTGGGAGCTCTGGGTGGGTGTGGGTGCTCATGGATGGGGTGGTGGGTGCTCACACGAAGCTCCTGGTGTTGCTGATGTCATTGGGCTCCCCCTCTTTGA
>NW_015092256.1:5412-5764 GCF_001431845.1 Calidris pugnax | reverse complement strand
GCTTCCCAGTATGGACCCCTAGTGCCCAGTATGCACTGGGAGACCCCCAATCCCTCCTCCAGGGCCTCCCAGTACGACACACTGCCACCCAGTATGGCCTGGGGATCCCCAAATCCCCCCAGCGTCCCCCAAGTGCCTCCCAGTACAACCTAGCGCCTACCAGTATAGATCAGTATCCCCCAGTAGGGACAAGAAGTGCCCAGTATGGACTGGGAGACAACAAACCCCCTCCCAATCTGCTCCCAGTCTATCCCTGTCCCTCCCAGTGCCCTCCCAGTGCCCCTCCAGTCCCTCCCAGTATATCCCAGTACCCTCCAGTCCCTCCAGTGCCCCTCCAGTCCCTCCAGCCCTC
>NW_015092256.1:2009-3069 GCF_001431845.1 Calidris pugnax | reverse complement strand
CGGACCATTAGCTCCCACTATGGACTGGGGGACCCCAAAACCCCCCAATTCCCCCCTCAGGGTCTCCCAGTACGACCCAGTGCCGCCCCAGTATGGCCCAAGGAACCCCAGTATCACCCAAAGCACCTCAAATGCCCCCAAGTGCTTCCCAGTATGGACCAGTATTGCCTAGTATGCACTGGGGGACCCCCAATCCCTCCTCCAGGGCTTCCCAGTATGACCCACTGCCACCCAGTATGGCCCGGGGATCCCCAAATCCCCCCAGCGTCCCCCAAGTCCATCCCAGTACAACCTAGTGCCTACCAGTATAGACCAGTATCCTCCAGTATGGACCAGTAGCGCCCAGTATGGACTCAGAGACAGCAAACCCCCCACCAGTCCCTCCCCTGGGGCCTCCCAGTACGACCCAATGTCACGCAGTATGGGCCAGGGACCCCCAGTATCACCCAAAGCACCCCAAAATCCCTCTGTATCCCCCAAGTGCCTCCCAGGATAGACCAGTAGCGCCCAGGATGGACTGGGAGACACCCAGTCTCCCCCCTCCCCAGGGCCGCTCAGTCCCTCCCAATGCCTCCCAGTACACCCCAGTCCCTCCCAGTATATCCCAGTATGCTCCAGTCCCTCCAGTGCCCCTCCAGACCCTCCCAGTGCCCTCTCAGTATATCCCAGTGCCCTCCAGGCCCTCCCAGGCCTTCCCAATGCCCTCCCAGTGCCCCTCCTGTCCCTCCCAGTGCCCTCCCAGTATATCCCAGTGCCCATCCAGTCCCTCCAAGTGCCCATCCAGTCCCTCCCAGTGCCCTCCCACTCTCCCCCAGTCCTTCCCAGTGCCCTCCCAGTCCTTACTGGTAGCCAACTGGGAAGAGCCTCCTGTCGCACTCTGACAGCTCGGTCAGGGCCCCCAGGCTGCCGATGCAGATGGACCCTGCGACCTCCCCCACCCCAAAAACCATCAGCGACCCTCCCCTGGCACCCATGGGTGCTGGGGACCGCCCCGAACCCTCCCTTGGGTGTCCCCCAGACCCCCCTCCCCACCCAAAATTACGCTGACCCTTGAGATCGG
>NW_015092256.1:0-1489 GCF_001431845.1 Calidris pugnax | reverse complement strand
TACAACCCCCGTAACTGTCCCCCAGCCCCCTCAGAGACCCCCCAAACCCTCACCCCAAGGTGTAATAACCCTCCCCAGCACCCATAAATGCCCCCCCCCCAACACCCACAAAAACACCCCAAAACAGCCTCATACCTGCCCTTCAACACCCATAGGTGCCCTTTAGACCCCGCTAGGGGTCCATCTAGGCTAAAACGAGCGTGAAGGGATATTGTCGCTAGGAATATATTGCTACAGTTCACTATTTAACCCTTATAATTGTCAAAGGTGCTGAGGAAGGTGGACTGAAATGAATGTGAATCTTAGAAATGACACTTTGGTAAGGCGTTCCTTCTACAATCCCCGGCATGTGGGCTGCAGGCCAGCAGGCAGGAAGATTGGCAAAAAGGGAGGGTATAAGTATTCTTTGTTCTTGGCTTGCCAGAGGGAAAACACAAGTAGCAAAAAAGCTGTGAGAGATAGGAGCAAATATCAGAAAACTGCCACATGAGCCGGTGCAGAAATGGATGTCTAAGTTACATGCCAGCAGGTGGAGTGGCCTTTTTTGAGCATCTTGGAGGAAAAATGTGGGGATTTTTGTTATTTGCTACTGCTGGGCTGCTCGTAATCCTTTGATTTATTTCGTGTTCAAGGAGGTTAATCACCACTGAAGAAGAAGGAATGCAATTGGCCAGCCTAACAAGAGCGAGGGACTCGACTCACGGTACTATGACACAGAAAAGTGTGTTCTAAGGAAAAGAGACTACAGGGAAGAAGAACAGAGTGAGAAGCTGCAGTTATTACTGATAAATTGGAAGGATACTTTAAGCTGCAGCAAAAGTGTAATAAATAAAAAGGGGGCGATTGTGGGAAAAGATTCAAGTTTGCTTCCGTTAACTTTATTAGTGTGAATAACAAAGAAGCCTTAGTGATGGCAAAAGTCAAATTCTGTCTAACTAATCTTCACAGATGTCCTTGTCCCCAGAGAATTATCTAGGTGACGAGAAACAGCCTGGAACGTGTCCTTCAACAGGGGAACCAGAAGATAGAAATGTCTCAATAAGACTAAGAGAACAAGGTTTAGAAAGTACATCTGCCAGGCTGACAGTGAAGGCTGCCAAGTAGGCCAGCTCACACGGCGGGGCGCAGCTGGTAAAGGAGAGGCTACGACAACTCGGTGGAGTAAATGACCAGCACAGTGCTTGTAATTACTAACACTGGACACTAGATGGCAGCAGAGACCGTGAAATAACTCGCAGTAGGCTCAAAAGCTCTTGGTTTCCCAGGCTGGGTGTGCACATGCACCTACACATGACACATGCACCGACACATGACACATGCACCTACACATGACATCGTGTGCTGTCAGGGGTCACCCTTTGGCTCACAGATCAGCGTGCAGGGACAAAGGTCCACATGGAAGTTCACAGGTTACCACGTAGGTGGTCAGAGGTCACCAGTTTGGTCAGGGGTGACCGTGTGGCAAAGGTCACCATGCGAGGTCAAAGGT
>NW_015092255.1:13172-15299 GCF_001431845.1 Calidris pugnax | reverse complement strand
GTGTCATCACCCACCCAACCCCCACTTTGTAATTTAAAGTCTTGGCCTCATCAAGGAGAGGACAATAAAGGAGGAGGAGGAGGTCACGGGGTCAAGGTCACGGGTGGGGTCAAGGTGGTGGGGTCAAGGTAATGGGTGGGGACGAGGTCATGGGGTCAAGGTCACGGGGTCAAGGTAACGGGTGGGGATAAGGTCAAGGGGTCAAGGTCACGAGGCCACTGGTGGGGATGAGGTCATGAGGTCAAGGTCACGGGGACAAGGTCATACGTGGGGACAAGGTCATGAGGTCAAGGTCACGGGGGGACGGTCACAGGGACAAGGTGACGGGTGGGACAAGGTCAAGGGGTCAAGGTCACAGGGGGACAAATTCACAGGGACAAGGTCACAGGTGGGACAAGGTCAAGGGGTCAAGGTCATGAGGTCACTGGTGGGGACAAGGTCATGGGATCAAGGTCACGGGGTGGGGATGAGGTCAAGGGGTCAAGGTCACAGGTCAAGGTCACAGATGGGGACACAGTCACAGGGACAAGGTGACAGGGTGGGGTCAAGGTCACGGGTGGGGATGAGGTCATGGGGTCAAGGTCACAGGTCAAGGTCACAGATGGGGACACAGTCACAGGGACAAGGTGACAGGGTGGGGTCAAGGTCACGGGTGGGGATGAGGTCATGGGGTCAAGGTCACAGGGGACACGGTCACAGGTGGGACAAGGTCAGGGGGTCAAGGTCAGGGGGTCAAGGTCACATGTGGGGACAAGGTTATGGGTCAAGGTCATGGGTGGGGACACAGTCATGGGGTCAAGGTCACAGGGGACACGGTCACAGAGACAAGGTCACAGGTGGGACAAGGTCAGGGGGTCAAGGTCAGGGGGTCAAGGTCACATGTGGGGACAAGGTTATGGGTCAAGGTCATGGGTGGGGACACAGTCATGGGGTCAAGGTCACAGGTCAAGGTCACAGGGGGGCATGGTCACAGGGACAAGGTGATGGGGTGGGGAAAAGGTCACGGGGTCAAGGTCACGGGGTCAAGGTCACAGGTGGGGACATGGTCACGGGGACAAGGTCACAGGCTCAAGGTCATGAGGTGGGGACAGGGTCATGGATCAAGGTCACAGGGGGACAAGGTCATGGGTGGGGACAAGGTCAAGGGGTTAAGGTCACGAGGTCACTGGTGGGGACGAGGTCATGAGGTCAAGGTTACAGGGACAAGGTCATGGGTGGGGACAAGGTCAAGGGGTTAAGGTCACGAGGTCACTGGTGGGGACGAGGTCATGAGGTCAAGGTTACAGGGACAAGGTCATGGGTGGGGACAAGGTCAAGGGGTTAAGGTCACGAGGTCACTGGTGGGGACGAGGTCATGAGGTCAAGGTTACAGGGACAAGGTCATGGGTGGGGACAAGGTCAAGGGGTTAAGGTCACGAGGTCACTGGTGGGGACGAGGTCATGAGGTCAAGGTTACAGGGACAAGGTCATGGGTGGGGACAAGGTCAAGGGGTTAAGGTCACGAGGTCACTGGTGGGGACGAGGTCATGAGGTCAAGGTTACAGGGACAAGGTCATGGGTGGGGACAAGGTCAAGGGGTTAAGGTCACGAGGTCACTGGTGGGGACGAGGTCATGAGGTCAAGGTTACAGGGACAAGGTCATGGGTGGGGACAAGGTCAAGGGGTTAAGGTCACGAGGTCACTGGTGGGGACGAGGTCATGAGGTCAAGGTTACAGGGACAAGGTCATGGGTGGGGACAAGGTCAAGGGGTTAAGGTCACGAGGTCACTGGTGGGGACGAGGTCATGAGGTCAAGGTTACAGGGACAAGGTCATGGGTGGGGACAAGGTCACGGGGTCAAGGTCAGAGGAAGACACGGTCACAGGGACAAGGTCACGGGGTCAAGGTCACGTGTGGGGCCAAAGGTTATGGGTCAAGGTCACGTGTGGGGACACAGTCACGGGGACAAGGTCATGGGGTGGGGACAATGTCATGGGGTCAAGGTCACAGGTCAAGATCACGGGGGAACACGGTCACAGGGACAAGGTCATGGGGTCAAGGTCACGGGGACAAGGTCACAGATGGGGACATGGTCACAGGGACGAGGTCATGGGGTGGGGACGAGGTCACGGGGTCAAGGTCACCGGA
>NW_015092255.1:2016-4622 GCF_001431845.1 Calidris pugnax | reverse complement strand
CCCCTGGTGTCACCCCACCCCCACCCCTTGTGTCATCACCCACCCAACCCCCACTTTGTAATTTAAAGTCTTGGCCTCATCAAGGAGAGGACAATAAAGGAGGAGGAGGAGGTCACGGGGTCAAGGTCACGGGTGGGGTCAAGGTGGTGGGGTCAAGGTAATGGGTGGGGACGAGGTCATGGGGTCAAGGTCACGGGGGGGGTCAAGGTCACAGGGTGGGGACAAGGTGGTGGGGTCAAGGTAATGGGTGGGGACGAGGTCATGGGGTCAAGGTCACGGGGTCAAGGTAACGGGTGGGGATAAGGTCAAGGGGTCAAGGTCACGAGGCCACTGGTGGGGATGAGGTCATGAGGTCAAGGTCACGGGGACAAGGTCATACGTGGGGACAAGGTCATGAGGTCAAGGTCACGGGGGGACGGTCACAGGGACAAGGTGACGGGTGGGACAAGGTCAAGGGGTCAAGGTCACAGGGGGACAAATTCACAGGGACAAGGTCACAGGTGGGACAAGGTCAAGGGGTCAAGGTCATGAGGTCACTGGTGGGGACAAGGTCATGGGATCAAGGTCACGGGGTGGGGATGAGGTCAAGGGGTCAAGGTCACAGGTCAAGGTCACAGATGGGGACACAGTCACAGGGACAAGGTGACAGGGTGGGGTCAAGGTCACGGGTGGGGATGAGGTCATGGGGTCAAGGTCACAGGGGACACGGTCACAGAGACAAGGTCACAGGTGGGACAAGGTCAGGGGGTCAAGGTCAGGGGGTCAAGGTCACATGTGGGGACAAGGTTATGGGTCAAGGTCATGGGTGGGGACACAGTCATGGGGTCAAGGTCACAGGTCAAGGTCACAGGGGGGCATGGTCACAGGGACAAGGTGATGGGGTGGGGAAAAGGTCACGGGGTCAAGGTCACGGGGTCAAGGTCACAGGTGGGGACATGGTCACGGGGACAAGGTCACAGGCTCAAGGTCATGAGGTGGGGACAAGGTCATGGGTCAAGGTCACAGGGGGAC
The DNA here is from genome assembly GCF_001431845.1 of Calidris pugnax. NCBI lineage: Eukaryota > Metazoa > Chordata > Aves > Charadriiformes > Scolopacidae > Calidris > Calidris pugnax. The sequence continues at coordinate 3,611 of NW_015092255.1, read as the reverse complement.
AAGGTCATGGGTGGGGACAAGGTCATGGGGTCAAGGTCACAAGGGGACACAGTCACAGGTCACAGGGACAAGGTCATGGGTGGGGACAAGGTCACGGGGTCAAGGTCAGAGGAAGACACGGTCACAGGGACAAGGTCACGGGGTCAAGGTCACATGTGGGGCCAAAGGTTATGGGTCAAGGTCACGTGTGGGGACACAGTCACGGGGACAAGGTCATGGGGTGGGGACAATGTCATGGGGTCAAGGTCACAGGTCAAGATCACGGGGGAACACGGTCACAGGGACAAGGTCATGGGGTCAAGGTCACGGGGACAAGGTCACAGATGGGGACATGGTCACAGGGACGAGGTCATGGGGTGGGGACGAGGTCACGGGGTCAAGGTCACCAGAAGGGACCAGAAGGGCTCCCAGTATCCCCCAGCGCTGGGACTGGTCACTGCCCAGAGCTCCCAGTAACCCCCAGTGCTCCCAGTAACCCCCAGCCCGGTGCTCCCAGTAACCCCAGCCTCGCTCCCCAGTGCTCCCAGTAACTCCCAGTGCCCCCACCCCAGATCCCCAGTGTTCCCAGTAACCCCCAGTGCTCCCAGTAACCCCCAGCCCGGTGCTCCCAGTAACCCCAGCCTCGCTCCCCAGTGCTCCCAGTAACTCCCAGTGCCCCCACCCCAGATCCCCAGTGTTCCCAGTAACCCCCAGTGCTCCCAGTAACCCCCAGCCCGGTGCTCCCAGTAACCCCAGCCTCGCTCCCCAGTGCTCCCAGTAACTCCAGTTCCCTCCCAGTACCTCCCAATGCCCTCCCAGCACAGTTCCCCAGAGCTCCCAGTGCTACCAGTAACCCCCAGTGCCCTCCCGGTGCTCCCAGTAACTCCCAGTGCCCCCACCCCAGATCCCCAGTGTTCCCAGTAACCCCCAGTGCTCCCAGTATTCCCCAGTGCCCTCCCAGTACTCTCCAGTGCCCTCCCAGTCACCCCCAGTGCCCTCCCAGTACCCCCAGACTCACTCCCCAGTGCTCCCAGTAACCCCAGTTCCCTCCCAGTACCTCCCAGTGCCCTCCCAGCACAGTTCCCCAGAGCTCCCAGTGCTCCCAGTAACCCCCAGTGCCCTCCCAGTATCCCCAGTCTCACTCCCCAGTGCTCCCAGTAACTCCAGTGCCCTCCCAGTACCTCCCAGTGTCCCCCCAGTCTAGTTCCCCAGAGCTCCCAGTGCTCCCAGTAACCCCCAGTGCCCTCCCAGTATCCCCAGCCTCACTCCCCAGTGCTCCCAGTAACCCCCCAGTGCTCCCAGTAACGCCAGTTCCCTCCCAGTACTCCCCAGTGCCCTCCCAGTAACCCCCAGTGCCCTCCCAGTAACCCCAGCCTCACTCCCCAGTGCTCCCAGTAACCCCCCAGTGCTCCCAGTAACGCCAGTTCCCTCCCAGTACCTCCCAGTGCCCCCCCAGCACAGTTCTCCAGTGCTCCCAGTAACCCCCCAGTGTCCTCCCAGTAACCCCCAGTGCCCTCCCACTGCTCTCCCAGTAACCCCCAGTGCTCCCATTACCCCCAGTCTTACTCCCCAGCGCTCCCAGTAACCCCCCCGGCCCTCGCCCGCCCCCCCCCCCC
>NW_015092255.1:0-1238 GCF_001431845.1 Calidris pugnax | reverse complement strand
GAGCAGAAACGTCCCTTCGTGTCCCCTCTTTTTTGGTTGAAAACCACCCAAAATCGGCCCCAAAACCACTTTCACTTTCTGCCCCCACTTTTTTTTTAAATTTTTCTTTTTAAATTTTATTGATTTTCAACAAATTTCACAATTTTGCCTCAAATTTCCTCATTTGAGGGGGCGGGGGGAGGTGAAGCTCCCACCGTTAATTTTCAACCCAACGAAAAGGGATTGAATTTCCCGAAATCGAGAAACTTGAATTTCCCCCAAAAACCTCCATTTTTCACTTAAAATCTTTAAAAAAAAAAACCCAAATCGTTAAAATTCCCAAATTTCCCCAAATTCTTCAATTCTGTTTTGGTGCCAAATCATCGGATTTCAAGAGTTTTAAGAGGATTTCTCCGATTCCAGGTTTAGTTATTTTGGGGGGAAAAAAAGACCAAAATGGGCAAATGATGTTTTTTTTAAGGAAAAAACTTTAAAAAATGGGGGGATGAGGAAAATTAAGGTGGAAAAATGAAAAATTTGGGGGTTTGGGGGAGGGTTTGGGGTTTTGGGTATTTTTTTGGGGGGTGGGTGAGATGGGGGATGGGGAAGGAAAAATATGGGGGAAAAAAAACCTGTAAAAATGAGGAGAAAAAAGCAAATTTTACCAAAATTGTCTTTTCTGAGAACTGAGAAGAAAAAGGTGACGCGGCGGCAAAATTGGGGTGAAAAAGGTGAAATTTGGTGGCACTGAGATGCCTTTTTGTGCTTTGAGAGGGATTTTAAACTTTTAAAGTGGTGATTTTTTCCCAAAAAGTGGTGATTTCTACCAAAAAAAGTGGTGATTTTTACCAAAAAGTTGTGAATTTCTCCCAAAAGTGATGAATTTTACCAAAAATCACTTTTTTTGGCACATTTTAGTTACAAGGGAGGGGTCATTTAATTTTTTTGGGGTGATTTATGGGAGAAGGGGGAACGTTTTCCCCTGAACGATGGGAATTCACCTCGTTTTCTCAGCAGGAAGTTGGAAAAATTGCTTTTTTTTTTTGGGGGGGTGAAAATTGCCCAGATTTGGGGAAAAAAAAAAATCAGCAATTCTGGGGGGGGGGGGGGGGGGGAGGGGGAAGGAAAAATATGGGGGAAAAAAAACCTGTAAAAATGAGGAGAAAAAAGCAAATTTTACCAAAATTGTCTTTTCTGAGAACTGAGAAGAAAAAGGTGACGCGGCGGCAAAATTGGGGTGAAAAAGGTGAAATTTGGTG
>NW_015092254.1:0-1094 GCF_001431845.1 Calidris pugnax | reverse complement strand
CCTGTATCCCTGTATCCCTGCATCCCTGTGTCCCTGTGTCCCTGTATCCCTGTATCCCTGCATCCCTGTGTCCCTGTATCCCTGTATCCCTGTATCCCTGCATCCCTGTATCCCTGTATCCCTGCATCCCTGCATCCCTGCATCCCTGTATCCCCACCCGTATCCCCATATCCCTGCCCAATACCTGTATCCCTGTATCCCCACATCCCTGTATCCCCGTATCCCTCTGTCCCTGTATCCCTCTATCCCTGCCTGCATCCCTGCATCCCTGTATCCCTACATCCCTGTATCCCTGTATCCCTGCATCCCTGCATCCCTGTATCCCTGTATCCCTGTATCCCTGCATCCCTGCCAGCATCCTTGTAGCCCTGCCCAATCCCTGCATCCCTGCATCCCTGCATCCCTGTATCCCTGCATCCCTGCATCCCTGCCCATATCCCTGTATCCCTGCATCCCTGCCCATATCCCTGTATCTCCACCTGTATCCCCGTATCCCTGTCTGCACCCCTGCCTGCATCCCCATATCCCTCTATCCCTGCCCATATCCCTGTATCCCTGCATCCCTGCATCCCTGCATCCCTGTATCCCTGTATCCCCACCTGTATCCCCATATCCCCACATCCCTGTATCCCTGTCTGCATCCCTGCCTGTATCCCTGCCTGTATCCCTGCCCATATCCTTGTATCCCTGTGTCCCTGTATCCCCATATCCCTCTGTCCCTGTATCCCTGCATCCCTGTATCCCCGTATTCCCGTATCCCTGCCTGTTTCCCTCCCTGCATCCCTGTATCCCCACCCATATCCCCGTATCCCTGCATCCCTGCCTGCATCCCCATATCCCTGCATCCCCATATCCCTGCATCCCCCTATCCCTGTATCCCCGTATCCCTGTATCCCCCTATCCCTGCATCCCTGCCCGTATCCCTGCATCCCTGTATCCCTGCTTGTATCCCCATATCCCTGTATCCCTGTCTGCACTCCTGCCTGCATCCCCATATCCCTCTATCCCTGCCTGCATCCCTGTATCCCTAAATCCCCGTATCCCTGCATCCCTGCCCATGTCCCTATATCCCCGTATCCCTATATCCCTCTATC
>NW_015092253.1:0-1235 GCF_001431845.1 Calidris pugnax | reverse complement strand
TGGTGTCTCTCCTCTGGACACGCTCCAGCGCCTCTACCAGCTTGGTGGCTGTCCTCTGGACACGCTCCAGCAGCTCAAGGTCCACAGCCCTCGAGGTGAGGCCTCACCAGTGCCCAGGACAGATCCTCACTGGGTGTCACTGATACACAACTGAATTCAACAGTCATAACTTCTGCTTGTGAAAACTGGGTTTCTCTTGTCTTTCCCCGTGTCTTCTACAGCCAAGATGGCAATGGGGGAGCCAGCCAGGCTCTCCAAAAGCCTGTCGTTGCATCCCATTGTGAAATTCTTGTTGAAGAAATGAGGGAACTGCAACTGCAAGGTGAAATCCAGTTGCTGATTTATGAGACAGGGAGATGACTGACGTATTTCAGGTCATGGTAGAACCTCTCTAAGAGCTGTGCAAAACTGGCAGTTGCTCTTAAATGGCCTGGGAAGGCTGGTGAGCAGGAAGCGGGAAAATAATTCACACTTGAAAATAATTTTTTCCAGATTAAGTAAAACACTGTTACCATGACAATTGCTACCCTCTAGTCCTCGGTACAGTTGCAAGTTTTTACAGTCGCCATGCGTTAAAAATTTGAATTTCTATGCACATTAAGAACATGACAAAATATTGGATCCTGTATTATTGTTTATTCCAATAATGAGTTTCCTGACACATAATTTTCTGTTGGTAGCTTAATTACAAAAAAACTCAACATCCAGTGTGTTGAAGCCCGGTGTAGGGAAACTGCTTTCTCAGCAATCTGCATATTTTTCTTAAAAACTGCAATTAATCTGTTAATGCACTTTATTGTCTCAGAGGATTCCTGCACAGTGGAAATAATGAATTTTTTTCTGTTTTGTGTGTGGTTTGTTGATCTTCAAATTTTGTCCCAGCCCTCGTAATTCTCCCTTTTGATGATATTTTATGATTTACACTCCTTTCTGCTGTCTTCCTCCAGCATATATTCCTATGATGCCAAGAGTCCCATGGGACTCACATCTCCTAGAAAGCTGAGCATTGGTCATACTTGCTTGTTGCTAAATTGTTTCCTTTTCTATTGAAAATGTGAAATGCTTTTTTCCTAAGTAATTTCTGCCACAATCAAAAGCTTTTGCTCAAACTTAGTGTCCATTTGAACTCATTTTCTCAAAGCCTTCTCCCCTAAATCTGTACTGCACTTCTCCTCAGAGCAGAACACCTTGGCTAGTTTTAAAGACGTCCATGGTCTCCATCTCTGGTAGATCAA
>NW_015092252.1:26751-37728 GCF_001431845.1 Calidris pugnax | reverse complement strand
GGGCTCCATGGGGCTGGAACACCATGGTGAGCTCCATGGGGATGGAAGACCATGGTGGGCTCCATGGGGCTGAAAGACTATGGTGGACTCTATGGGGTTGGGAGATCATGGTGGGCTCCATGGGGTAGAGCATTGGGGTCATAGTGGGTAGACCTATGGGGCTCGAACATCATGGGAGGGCTGGAAGACCATGGTGGACTCTATGGGGTTTGGAGACCATGGTGGACTCTATGGGGTTGGGAGACCATGGTGGGCTCCATGGGGTTGGGAGATCATGGTGGGCACCATGTGGTTTGGAGACCATGGTGGGCTCTATGGGGCTGGAAGACCATGGTGGACTCTATGGGCTTGGAGACCGGTTGGGAGATCATGGTGGGCACCATGCGGTTTGGAGACCATGGCAGTCACCATGAGGTTGGAAGACTCTGGTGGGCTCCATGGTTTTGGTAGAACATGAGGTTGGGAGATGATGGGAGATGATGATGGGCTCCATGGGGTTGAGAGACCATGGTGGGCTCCATGGGGCTGGAAGACCATGGTGAGCTCCATGGGGATGGAGACTATGGTGGGCTTCATGGGGTTGGGAGACTCTGGTGGGCTCCATGGGGTTGGGAGATTGTGGTGGGAGCCATGGGGTTGGGAGGCCGTGGTGGAGATCGTGGTGGGCTTCATGGGGTTGGGAGATCGTGGTGGGCTCCATGGGGTTGGGAGACCATGGTGGGCTCCATGGGGTTGGGAGACCGTGGTGGGTTCCATGGGGTTGGGAGGCCGTGGTGGGCACCATGGGGTTGGGAGACCATGGTGGGTTCCATGGGTTTGGGAGACCGTGGTGGGCTCCATGGGGTTGGGAGGCCGTGGAAGACCATGGTGGGCATCATAGAGTTGGGAAGGCGTGATAGTCTCCATGGGGTTGGGAGACCTTCTTGGGCACCCACAGAGTTGGGAGACCATGGTGGGCTCCTTGGGGTCACGGTGGGCGCTATGGGTTTGGGAGACCATGGTGGGCTCCATGGGGTTGGGAGACCGTGGTGGGCTCCATGGGGTTGGGCACCGTAGAGTTGGGAGACCATGGTGGGATCCATGGGGGTGGGGGATCGTGGTGGGCACCATAGAGCTGGAAGACCATGGTGGGCTCCATGGGGTTGGGAGACCGTGGTGGGCTCCATGGGGTTGGGAGGACATGGTGGGTTCAAGCAGGGGAGCGTTGGGGTTGTGGTGGGAGCCATGGGGTTGAGAGACCGTGGAAGACCATGGTGGGCATCGCAGAGTTGGGAAGCCCACCATGGGCTGGACACCATGAAATTGGAAGACCATGGTGGGCACCACGGGGTTGGGAAGCCATGATAGTCTCCGTGGGGTTGGGAGACCTTGGGCACCATAGAGTTGGGAGACCATGGTGGGCATCATGGGGTTGGGAAGCCTTGGTGGACACCGTGGAGTTGGGAGATCCTGGTGGGCCCCTTGGGGTTGGAAGACCATGATGGGCACCATGGGGTTGGAAGACCATGGTGGGCACCATAGAGTTGGGAAGCCTTGGTGGACACCATGGACTTGGAAGACGGTTGGGAAGCCATGATAGTCTCCGTGGGGTTGGGAGACCTTGGGCACCATAGAGTTGGGAGACCATGGTGGGCATCATGGGGTTGGGAAGCCTTGGTGGACACCGTGGAGTTGGGAGATCCTGGTGGGCCCCTTGGGGTTGGAAGACCATGATGGGCACCATGGGGTTGGAAGACCATGGTGGGCACCATAGAGTTGGGAAGCCTTGGTGGACACTGGGGACTTGGAAGACCATGGTGGGCATCATGGGGTTGGAAGACCGTGGTGGGCACCATGGGGTTGGGAGATCATGGTGGGCACCTGGTGGGCACCATAGAGTTGGGCACCATAGAGTTAGAAGACCATGGTAGGCTCCATGGGGTTGGGAGAGCATGATGGACACCATGGGACAGAAGTCTGTGGCCATGGTGGACACCATGGGGTTGAGAAACCATGATGGACACCGTGGGGCAGAGAGTTGGGGCCTTGGTGGACACCATGGGGCAGAGATTTGGGGCCGTGGTGGACAGTGTGGAGCTGTGAGGCTGTGGTGGGCACTATGGGGCAGCGAGTTGGGGTCGTGGTGGTCACCATGGGGTTGGAAGCCCATGATGGGGTGCTGTGGGTCTTACCCCTCCTCCCTGCCCCACGGCGTCAGGCCACCGAGGAGCCCCCCAGCACCGCCGAGAACCTCCGGCCCTTCAACCTCGTCATCCCCTTCACCGTGCAGAAGGGTGAGATCACAGGTATGGGGTGGGGTGGGACGGTGGGAGGGGATGGACCACGCTGTGGGGCGCAGTGGGGTGCCAGCCAGCCCCACATGGGTGCCTGGCTGATGCCTGGTGGCCCCAGGGGAGGTGAGGATGCCCTCGGGGAAGACGGCGCGACCCAACATCACCGACAACAAGGACGGGACGGTGACGGTGCGGTACGCCCCCACCGAGAAGGGCCTCCACGAGATGGACATCCGCTACGACGGCAACCACATCCCCGGTGAGGGCACTGGGAGGCACTGGGAGGCACTGGGAGGGGGCTGAGCAAGGCTGATGCCATCTCGCCCTGATTGGGCAACCAGGGGTTGAGGAACCATGGGTTAGACAATCATGAGTTGGGCACTCATGGGTTGAAGAACCATGGCTTGAGGAACCATGGGTTGGGCACCCATGAATTGAAGAACCATGAGTTGGGCACCCATGAGTTGAACCATGGTTTGGGCACCCATGGGTTGAGGAGCTACAGGTTGGGCACCAGGGGTTGAAGAACCATGGGTTGAAGAACCATGGGTTGGGCAACCAGGGGTTGAGGAGCTATGGGTTGAAGAACCATGGGCTGGGCAACCATGGGTTGAGCACCCATGGGTTGAAGAACCCTGGCTTGGGCACCGGGGGTTGAGGAACCATGGGTTGGGCACCCGTGAGTTGGGCACCCATGGTTTGGGCACCAGGGGTTGAGGAGTCATGGGTTGGGCACCCATGAGTTGAACCATGAGTTGGGGAGCCATGGGTTGAGGAACCATGGTTGGGCACCCATGGGTTGAGGAGCTATGGGTTGGGTTCCAGGGGTTGAAGAACCATGGGTTGAGGAGCTATGGGTTGAGGAGCCATGAGTTGGACACATATGGGTTGAGGAACCATGGGTTGAGGAACCATGGGTTGAGGAGCCATGAGTTGAGGAGCCATGAGTTGGGCACCCATGAGTTGAAGAACCATGGGCTGGGCACCCATGGGTTGGGCACCCATAAGTTGAGGAACCATGGGTTGGGGAGCCATGGGTTGAGGAACCATGGTTTGGGCACCCATGGGTTGAGGAGCTACGGGTTGGGTTCCAGGGGTTGAGGAGCCATGGGTTGAAGAACCCTGGGTTGGGCACCCATGGGTTGGACAATCATGGGTTGGGCACCCATGGGTTGAGGAACCCTGGGTTGGGCACCCATGAGTTGAGGAACTATGGGTTGGGCACCCATGAGTTGAGGAACCATGGGTTGGGGAGCTGTGGGTTGAGGAGCGATGGGTTGAAGAACCATGGGTTGAGGAGCTATGGGTTGGGCACCCATGAGTTGGGCACCCATGGGTTGAAGAACCATGGGTTGAGGAGCTATGGGTTGGGCACTCATGGGTTGGGCACCAGGGGTTGAGGAGCCATGGGTTGAGGAGCCATGAGTTGGGCACCCATGGGTTGAAGAACCCTGGGTTGGGCACCCATGAGTTGGACACATATGGGTTGAGGAACCATGGGTTGGGCAACCATGGGTTGAGGAGCCATGTGTTGGGCAACCAAGGGTTGAGGAACCATGGATTGGGCAACCAGGGGTTGAGGAACCATGGGTTAGACAATCATGAGTTGGGCACTCATGGGTTGAAGAACCATGGCTTGAGGAACCATGGGTTGGGCACCCATGAATTGAAGAACCATGAGTTGGGCACCCATGAGTTGAACCATGGGTTGGGCACCCATGGGTTGAGCAGCCATGGGTTGGGCACCAGGGGTTGAGGAACCATGGGTTGGGCAACCATGAGTTGGGCACCTATGGGTTGAGGAGCCCACTGTGGTGAAGGGTGTCCCCGTGGGGTCCCTGACCGTTGTCCCCCCCATTTCCACCATGTCCCCAGGGAGTCCCCTCCAGTTCTACGTGGACGCCATCAACCCCCGACACGTGAGCGCCTACGGGCCGGGCCTGAGCCACGGCATGGTCAACAAGCCTTGCACCTTCACCATCGTCACCAAGGACGCCGGGGAGGGTGAGTGGTGGCCAAGGGGGCCACCAGAACATCTGGGAGGACTTTGGAGACCCCTGAAGTCCACCAAGAGGGCTTGGAGAACCTCAATGCCCCCCTGATGTTCCACCTCCTGCCCCCCAGGTGGGCTCTCCTTGGCGGTGGAGGGTCCTTCCAAGGCGGAGATCACCTGCCAGGACAACAAGGACGGGACCTGCACCGTGTCCTACCTCCCCACCGCCCCCGGGGACTACAACATCATTGTCCGCTTCGACGACAAGCACATCCCAGGCAGCCCCTTCACCGCCAAGATCACCGGTGAGATGGAGACCCACCAAGGTCCTTGGGACCTCCACGGGGACCACTATGTGGTCGTGGCCACAGGGATCCCTGCACGGCCACCAGGAGCCCATCATGTGGTCTTGGGGACCTCGTGTGGCCTTGGGGAGCCCCTTACGCAGCTGTGGGGAACCCCACCACGTGGCCATGGAGGTCCTGTCACGTGGTCCTGAGGAGCCTATTCACCATCCATGGTTACCCCATCCATCCCTGGCCCTGGTGACCATGGCCGTGGCCATGGAGATCCCATCCACCTCCATCCTTGGAGACCCCATCCATCCCTAACCCTGGTGACCATGGCCATGGAGACCCCATCCATTCCTGACATTGGTGACCATGGCCATGGAGATCCCATCTACCTCCATCCCTGGAGACCCATCCATCCCTGACCCTGGTGACCATGGCCATGGAGACCCCATCCATCCCTGACTCTGGTGGCATGGAGACCCCATCCACCTCCATCCCTGGAGACCCCATCCATCCCTGACATTGGTGACCATGGCCATGGCCATGGAGACCCCATCCACCTCCGTCCCTGGAGACCCCATCCATCCCTGGAGACCCCATCCATCCCTGACCCCGGTGACCATGGCCGTGGCCATGGAGACCCCATCCACCTCTATCCCAGGAGACCCCATCCATCCCTGACATAGGTGACCAAGTACCTCGTGTGGCCTTGGGGAGCCCCTTACGCTGCTATGGGGAACTCCACCGCGTGGCCATGGAGGTCCTGTCACGTGGTCTTGAGGAGCCTATTCACCATCCGTGGTTACCCCATCCATCCCTGACCCTGGTGACCATGGCCATGTCCATGGAGACCCCATCCACCTCCATCCCTGGAGACTCCATCCATCCCTGACTCTGGTGACCATGGCCATGGAGACCCCATCCACCTCCATCCCTGGAGACCCATCCACCCCTGACCCTGGTGACCATGTCCATGTCTATGGAGACCCCATCCACCTCCATCCCTGGAGACTCCATCCATCCCTGACTCTGGTGACCATGGCCATGGAGATCCCATCCACCTCCATCCCTGAAGACCCCCTCCATCCCTGACCCTGGTGACCAAGTCCATGGCCATGGAGACCCCATGCACCTCCATCCCTGGAGACCCCATCCACCCCTGACCCTGGTGACCAAGTCCATGGCCATGGAGACCCCATGCACCTCCATCCCTGGAGACCCCATCCATCCCACCCCACCCCACCTCGGGCTACCATCCTGTCCCCCCCCTCCAAAGCCCCCCTGATGGTCTCTCCGTAGGGGATGACTCCATGCGGACGTCCCAACTCAACGTGGGCACCTCCACCGACGTCTCGCTGAAGATCACGGAGACGGACCTGAGCCTGCTGACGGCCAGCATCCGGGCGCCCTCGGGCAACGAGGAGCCCTGTCTCCTCAAGAGGTTGCCCAACCGCCACATCGGTGAGTGGGGGACACGGGGACAGGGGACATGGGGCCACCTGGGGGGCCAGGAGGAGAAGTGGGACGGGGGGAGAAGGGTGGTGGGCTTCAGGGGGTGATGTGGGGCTTGAGGGACATGGACCACCAGGGCTGTGGGGTCACAGAGATGGGTGGCCCCCGTGGTATTGGGTGCCCAGGGGCTTGGTGGCCACAGCCAGGTCATGTTGCTGGTGGCCAGGGGCTGGTGGTGGTGGCAAGGGGTTGGTAGAGTGCACCTCCATCCCTGGAGACCCCATCCACCCCTGACCCTGGTGACCAAGTCCATGGAGACCCCATCCATCCCTAACCCTGGTGACCATGGCCATGGAGACCCCATCCATCCCACCCCACCCCACCTCGGGCTACCATCCTGTCCCCCCCCTCCAAAGCCCCCCTGATGGTCTCTCCGTAGGGGATGACTCCATGCGGACGTCCCAACTCAACGTGGGCACCTCCACCGACGTCTCGCTGAAGATCACGGAGACGGACCTGAGCCTGCTGACGGCCAGCATCCGGGCGCCCTCGGGCAACGAGGAGCCCTGTCTCCTCAAGAGGTTGCCCAACCGCCACATCGGTGAGTGGGGGACACGGGGACAGGGGACGTGGGGCCACCTGGGGGGCCAGGAGGAGAAGTGGGACGGGGGGAGAAGGGTGGTGGGCTTCAGGGGGTGATGTGGGGCTTGAGGGACATGGACCACCAGGGCTGTGGGGTCACAGAGATGGGTGGCCCCCGTGGTATTGGGTGCCCACGGGCTTGGTGGCCACAGCCAGGGCACGTTGCTGGTGGCCAGGGGCTGGTGGTGGTGGCAAGGGGTTGGTAGAGGTGGCCAGGAGCTGGTGGTGGTGGCCAGGAGTTGGTGGTGGTTGGTTGATGGAAGTGGCCAGAGGTTGGCTTGTGATGGAGGCCAGGAGCTGGTAGAGGTAGCCAGGGGCTGGTGGTGGTGGCCAGGGGTTGGTGATGGTGGTCATAGGCTGATGGTGGTGGCCAGGGGCTGGTGGTGGTGGCCAGGGCTGGGCAAGGTGGCCAGAGGTTGGTGGTGGTGGCCAGGAGTTGGTGGTGGTTGGTTGATGGAAGTGGCCAGAGGTTGGCTTGTGATGGAGGCCAGGAGCTGGTAGAGGTAGCCAGGGGCTGGTGGTGGTGGCCAGGGCTGGGCAAGGTGGCCAGAGGTTGGTGGTGGTGGCCAGGGGCTGGTAGAGGTGGCCAGGGGCTGGTGGAGGTGGCTGGAGGTTGGTGGTGGTGGCCAGGGCTGGCCAAGGTGGCCAGAGGTTGGCTGGTGGTGGTGGCCAGGGGCTGGTGATGGTGGCCAGGACCTCATGGTGGTGACCAGGGGCTGGTGGTGGCCAGGGCTGGCTGAGGTGGCCAGAGGTTGTTGGTGGTGGCCAGGGGTTGGCAGAGGTGGTCACAGGCTGGTAGAGGTGGCCAGGGGCTGGTGGAGGTGGCCAGGGCTGGCCAAGGTGCCCAGAGGTTGGTGGTGGTGGCCAGGGGTTGGCAGAGGTGGTCACAGGCTGGTAGAGGTGGCCAGGGGCTGGTAGAGGTGGCCAGGGGTTGTTGTTGGTGGTGGCCAGGGGTTGGTAGAGGTGGTCACAGGCTGGTAGAGGTGGCCAGGGGCTGGTAGAGGTGGCCAGGGGTTGGTGATGGTGGTGACCAGGGGCTGGTGGTGGCCAGGGCCTCATGGTGGTGACCAGGGGCTGGTGGTGGCCAGGGCTGGCTGAGGTGGCCAGAGGTTGGTGGTGGTGGCCAGGAGTTGGTGGAGGTGGCCAGGAGTTGGTGGAGGTGGCCAGGGATGGTAGAGGTGACCAAGGGCTGGTGATGGTGGTGACCAGGGGCTGGTGATGGCCAGGGCTGGTGGAGGTGACTAACGGTGGTGTGTTGTCCTCCCCCCATAGGTATCTCCTTCACGCCCAAGGAGGTGGGCGAGCACGTGGTGAGCGTGAAGAAGAGCGGGCAGCACGTCACCAACAGCCCCTTCAAGATCCTGGTGGGACAGTCGGAGATCGGGGACGCCAGCCGGGTGAAGGTGTGGGGCAAGGGGCTGGTGGAAGGTCACACCTTCGAGGTGGCCGAGTTCATCGTGGACACACGAAGCGCCGGTGAGTGGGGATGGGGCCTGGGGATGGTCCTTGCCATGGGGTGGTCATGGGTGGTGGGATGAGGTGGTGGCCACGGTCATGGTGGGATGAGGTGGTGGCCATGGCTAGGATGGGGTGGTGATCTGGGATGGGATGGGATGGTGGCCATGGTCATGGTGGGATGAGGTGGTGGCCATGGCTAGGATGGGATGGTGATCATGGATGGGATGGGATGGGATGGGATGGGATGGGATGGGATGGGATGGTGGCCATGGTTATGATGGGATGAGGTGGTGGCATGATCATGGTGGGATGAGGTGGTGGCCATGGCTAGGATGGGATAGTGATCACGGATGGAACGGGATGGTGGCCATGGTCATGGTGGGATGAGGTGGTGGCCATGGCTAGGATGGGATGGTGATCATGGATGGGATGGGATGGGATGGGATGGTGGCCATGGTTATGATGGGATGAGGTGGTGGCATGATCATGGTGGGATGAGGTGGTGGCCATGGCTAGGATGGGATAGTGATCACGGATGGAACGGGATGGTGGCCATGGTCATGGTGGGATGAGGTGGTGGCCATGGCTAGGATGGGATGAGGTGGTGGCCATGGCTAGGATGGGATGGTGATCTGGGATGGGATGGGATGGTGATCATGGATGACATGGGATGGTGGCCGTGGTCATGGTGGGATGAGGTGGTGGCCATGGCTAGGATGACATGGGGATCTGGGATGGGATGGGGTGGGGTGGGATGGTGGCTGTGGTCATGGTGGGATGAGGTGGTGGCATGATCATGGTGGGATGAGGTGGTGGCCATGGCTAGGATGGGATGATGACATGGGATGGTGGCCGTGGTCATGGTGGGATGAGGTGGTGGCCATGGCTAGGATGACATGGGGATCTGGGATGGGATGGGGTGGGGTGGGATGGTGGCTGTGGTCATGGTGGGATGAGGTGGTGGCCATGGCTAGGATGGGATGGTGATCACGGATGGGATGGAATGGTGATCGGGGAGGGGATGGGATGGGATGGAGTGGGATGGGGTGGGATGGGATGGTGGCCATGGTCATGATGGGATGAGGTGTGGCCATGATCATGGTAGGATGACGTGGTGGCCATGGCTAGGATGGGATGGTGATCACGGATGGGATGGAATGGTGATCGTGGAGGGGATGGGATGGGATGGTGGCCGTGGTCATGGTGGGATGAGGTGGTGGCCATGGCCATGGCTGGAATGGTGGTCACGGATGGAATGGGATGGTGGCCATGGTCATGGGTAGGATGAGATGGTGGCCATGGCCATGGCTGGGATAAGGTGGTGGCCATGGCCATGACCAAGATGTGATGGTGGCCAAGGCCATGTCATGGCTGTGGCCAGCACAGGATGAGGTGGTGGCCATGGTCATGGCCGTGGTGTGGCCGTGACCAGGAAAGTATGGTGGCCATGGCCGTGGTGCAACCATAGCTAAGAGGGTGTTGACAAGGAGACCATGGCTATGGCATGGTCATGGCCAGGGTGGGATGGTGGCCATGGCCAGGATGGGATGGTGGCCTTGGTGTGGTCATGGCCAGGATGGGATGGGGTGGTGGCCATGGTGTGCTGGGACCAGGAGCCATGGGACACCTCTGAGCGTGTCCCCTGTGGCCACCCAGGCTACGGTGGGCTGGGCCTGTCCATCGAGGGGCCCAGCAAGGTGGACATCAACTGCGAGGACGTGGAGGACGGGACCTGCAAGGTCACCTACTGCCCCACCGAGCCCGGCAACTACATCATCAACATCAAGTTCGCCGACAAACACGTCCCAGGTGGGGAGAGGGACGGTGCTGGGGGGAGGAGGGGGGACACGTGGGGTGACACCTGGTGGGTCTCCTGGTGGTGGCCGTGGTCCCTGAGGTGGCCTTCACCCGTAGGGAGCCCCTTCACGGTGAAGGTGACGGGTGAAGGTCGGATGAAGGAGAGCATCACCCGCCCGCGCCAGGCCCCCTCCATCGCCACCATCGGCAGCACCTGTGACCTCAACCTCAAGATCCCAGGTAGGGCTTGATCTTCTTCCTCCTCCTCCTCTTCCTCCTCCTTCTTCTCCTCCTCCTCCTCCTCCTCCTCCCTGGGCCATGGGGACAGGGACAGGTCCAGGTCGCTCCACCTCTGATTTCTGCTTCCTTCTTCCTTCTCTCCTCCCATCCCTGCGTCCCCGCCGGTGGTGACTCCGTCCGCGTGTCCATCTGACCCCACACGTGTCCATCTGACCCCACGCGTGTCCATCTGACCCCACACGTGTCCATCTGACCCCACGCATGTCCATCTGACCCCACGCGTGTCCATCTGACCCCACACGTGTCTGCTCGTCCTCCGGGTCATCCCCGTCTCCACCCATCCCCACGTCCGGCCAACCCTGCATCTACCCCTACTTCCGTGTCTCCGTCCACCCATGTGTCCGTCCATCCCTCTGTCCATCCAACCCTGGGCCACCCAGGCTACGGTGGGCTGGGCCTGTCCATCGAGGGGCCCAGCAAGGTGGACATCAACTGCGAGGACGTGGAGGACGGGACCTGCAAGGTCACCTACTGCCCCACCGAGCCCGGCAACTACATCATCAACATCAAGTTCGCCGACAAACACGTCCCAGGTGGGGAGAGGGACGGTGCTGGGGGGAGGAGGGGGGACACGTGGGGTGACACCTGGTGGGTCTCCTGGTGGTGGCCGTGGTCCCTGAGGTGGCCTTCACCCGTAGGGAGCCCCTTCACGGTGAAGGTGACGGGTGAAGGTCGGATGAAGGAGAGCATCACCCGCCCGCGCCAGGCCCCCTCCATCGCCACCATCGGCAGCACCTGCGACCTCAACCTCAAGATCCCAGGGAGGGCT
>NW_015092252.1:12842-15758 GCF_001431845.1 Calidris pugnax | reverse complement strand
GTGGCCATGGATAGGATGGGGTGGTGATGTGGGATGGGATGGGATGGTGGCCATGGTCATGGTGGGATGAGGTGGTGGCCATGGCTAGGATGGGATGGTGATCACGGATGGGCTGGAATGGTGATCGTGGAGGGGATGGGATGGGACGGGGGCCGTGGTCATGGTGGGATGAGGTGGTGGCCATGGCTAGGATGGGATGGTGATCTGGGATGGGATGGGATGGTGATCATGGATGACATGGGATGGTGGCCGTGGTCATGGTGGGATGAGGTGGTGGCCATGGCTAGGATGACATGGGGATCTGGGATGGGATGGGGTGGGGTGGGATGGTGGCTGTGGTCATGGTGGGATGAGGTGGTGGCATGATCATGGTGGGATGAGGTGGTGGCCATGGCTAGGATGGGATGGTGATCACGGATGGAATGGGATGGTGGCCATGGTCATGGTGGGATGAGGTAGTGGCCACGGTCATGGTGGGATGACATGGTGGCCATGGCTAGGATGGGATGGTGATCTGGGATGGGATGGGATGGGATGGTGATCATGGATGGGATGGGATGGGATGGAGTGGGATGGGGTGGGATGGGATGGTGGCCATGGTCATGATGGGATGAGGTGTGGCCATGATCATGGTAGGATGACGTGGTGGCCATGGCTAGGATGGGATGGTGATCACGGATGGGATGGAATGGTGATCGTGGAGGGGATGGGATGGGATGGTGGCCGTGGTCATGGTGGGATGAGGTGGTGGCCATGGCCATGGCTGGAATGGTGGTCACGGATGGAATGGGATGGTGGCCATGGTCATGGGTAGGATGAGATGGTGGCCATGGCCATGGCTGGGATAAGGTGGTGGCCATGGCCATGACCAAGATGTGATGGTGGCCAAGGCCATGTCATGGCTGTGGCCAGCACAGGATGAGGTGGTGGCCATGGTCATGGCCGTGGTGTGGCCGTGACCAGGAAAGTATGGTGGCCATGGCCGTGGTGCAACCATAGCTAAGAGGGTGTTGACAAGGAGACCATGGCTATGGCATGGTCATGGCCAGGGTGGGATGGTGGCCATGGCCAGGATGGGATGGTGGCCTTGGTGTGGTCATGGCCAGGATGGGATGGGGTGGTGGCCATGGTGTGCTGGGACCAGGAGCCATGGGACACCTCTGAGCGTGTCCCCTGTGGCCACCCAGGCTACGGTGGGCTGGGCCTGTCCATCGAGGGGCCCAGCAAGGTGGACATCAACTGCGAGGACGTGGAGGACGGGACCTGCAAGGTCGCCTCCTGCCCCACCGAGCCCGGCAACTACATCATCAACATCAAGTTCGCCGACAAACACGTCCCAGGTGGGGAGAGGGACGGTGCTGGGGGGAGGAGGGGGGACACGTGGGGTGACACCTGGTGGGTCTCCTGGTGGTGGCCGTGGTCCCTGAGGTGGCCTTCACCCGTAGGGAGCCCCTTCACGGTGAAGGTGACGGGTGAAGGTCGGATGAAGGAGAGCATCACCCGCCCGCGCCAGGCCCCCTCCATCGCCACCATCGGCAGCACCTGCGACCTCAACCTCAAGATCCCAGGTAGGGCTTGACCTTCTTCTTCCTCCTCCTCCTCTTCCTCCTCCTCCTTCTTCTCCTCCTCCTCCTCCTCCCTGGGCCGTGGGGACAGGGACAGGTCCAGGTCGCTCCACCTCTGATTTCTGCTTCCTTCTTCCTTCTCTCCTCCCGTCCCTGCGTCCCCGCCGGTGGTGACTCCGTCCGCGTGTCCATCTGACCCCACACGTGTCCATCTGACCCCACGCATGTCCATCTGACCCCACGCGTGTCCATCTGACCCCACACGTGTCTGCTCGTCCTCCGGGTCATCCCCGTCTCCACCCATCCCCACGTCCGGCCAACCCTGCATCTACCCCTACTTCCGTGTCTCCGTCCACCCATGTGTCCGTCCATCCCTCTGTCCATCCAACCCTGCATCCACCCCTCCATCCATCCATCCCTCCATTCACGTCTCCATCCACCCCTCCATCCCTCCATCCATGTCCATCCACCTCTCCATCCATCATCTCCATCCATCCCTCCATCCATATCCATCCACCTCTCCATCTATCTCCATCATCTCCATCTCCATCCATCCCTCTCCATCTCCATCCATCCATCCATCCATCCCTCTCCATCTCCATCCATCCATGTCTCCATCCACCTCCATCCCTCCCTCCTTCCATCCATGTCCATCCACCTCTCCATTTATCTCCATCACCTCCATCTCCATCACCTCCATCTCCATCATCTCCATTTCCATCCATTCATCCATCCATCCCTCCCTCCATCCATGTCCATCCATCTCTCCATCTCCATCTCCATCTCCATCATCTCCATCTCCATCATCTCCTTCTCCATCATCTCTATCTCCATCATCTCCATCCCTTCTTCTTCCTCCTCCTCCTCTTCCTCCTCCTCCTTCTTCTCCTCCTCCTCCTCCTCCCTGGGCCGTGGGGACAGGGACAGGTCCAGGTCGCTCCACCTCTGATTTCTGCTTCCTTCTTCCTTCTCTCCTCCCGTCCCTGCGTCCCCGCCGGTGGTGACTCCGTCCGCGTGTCCATCTGACCCCACACGTGTCCATCTGACCCCACGCATGTCCATCTGACCCCACGCGTGTCCATCTGACCCCACACGTGTCTGCTCGTCCTCCGGGTCATCCCCGTCTCCACCCATCCCCACGTCCGGCCAACCCTGCATCTACCCCCACTTCCGTGTCTCCGTCCACCCATGTGTCCGTCCATCCCTCTGTCCATCCAACCCTGCATCCACCCCTCCATCCATCCATCCCTCCATTCACGTCTCCATCCACCCCTCCATCCATCCATCCCTCCCTCCATCCATGTCCATCCATCACCTCCATCCATCCCTCCATCCATCTCCATCCACCTCT
>NW_015092252.1:1197-11169 GCF_001431845.1 Calidris pugnax | reverse complement strand
CGCGTGTCCATCTGACCCCACACGTGTCTGCTCGTCCTCCGGGTCATCCCCGTCTCCACCCATCCCCACGTCCGGCCAACCCTGCATCTACCCCTACTTCCGTGTCTCCGTCCACCCATGTGTCCGTCCATCCCTCTGTCCATCCAACCCTGCATCCACCCCTCCATCCATCCATCCCTCCATTCACGTCTCCATCCACCCCTCCATCCCTCCATCCATGTCCATCCACCTCTCCATCCATCATCTCCATCCATCCCTCCATCCATATCCATCCACCTCTCCATCTATCTCCATCATCTCCATCTCCATCCATCCCTCTCCATCTCCATCCATCCATCCATCCATCCCTCTCCATCTCCATCCATCCATGTCTCCATCCACCTCCATCCCTCCCTCCTTCCATCCATGTCCATCCACCTCTCCATTTATCTCCATCACCTCCATCTCCATCACCTCCATCTCCATCATCTCCATTTCCATCCATTCATCCATCCATCCCTCCCTCCATCCATGTCCATCCATCTCTCCATCTCCATCTCCATCTCCATCATCTCCATCTCCATCATCTCCTTCTCCATCATCTCTATCTCCATCATCTCCATCTCCATCCATTCATCCATCCCTCCCTCCATCCATCTCTCCTTCTCCTTCTCCTTCTCCTTCTCCTTCTTTCTCCTTCTCCTTCATCTCCATCTCCGTCTCCGTCTCCGTCTCCGTCTATCCCTCCATCCATCCATCTCCCCATCTCTCCCTCCCTCCATCCATGTCCATCCACCTCTCCATCTATCTCCATCTATCTCCATCTCCATCTATCTCCATCTCCATCTCCATCCATGTCCATCCACCATCTCCATCTCCATCCATCTCTCCATCTCCATCCCCATCCCCATCTCCATGTCTGTCATCTCCATCTCCATCATCTCCATCTCCATCCATTCATCCATCCCTCCCTCCATCCATCTCTCCTTCTCCTTCTCCTTCTCCTTCTCCTTCTTTCTCCTTCTCCTTCATCTCCATCTCCGTCTCCGTCTCCGTCTCCGTCTATCCCTCCATCCATCCATCTCCCCATCTCTCCCTCCCTCCATCCATGTCCATCCACCTCTCCATCTATCTCCATCTATCTCCATCTCCATCTATCTCCATCTCCATCTCCATCCATGTCCATCCACCATCTCCATCTCCATCCATCTCTCCATCTCCATCCCCATCCCCATCTCCATGTCTGTCATCTCCATCTCCATCATCTCCATCTCCATCCATCTCCATCATCTCCATCATCTCCATCTCCATCCATCTCCATCATCTCCATCTCCATCTCCATCTCCATCTCCTTCTCCTTCTCCATCTCCTTCTCCATCATCTCCATCTCCATCATCTCCATCTCCATCTCCATCCATCCCTCCATCCATCCCCATCCCCATCTCCATCTCTGTCATCTCCTTCTCCATCATCTTCATCTCCATCATCTCCATGTCCATCCATCTCCATCTCCATCATCTCCATCTCCATCCATCCCTCCATCCATCATCTCCATCTCCATCCATCTCCATCTCCATCTCCATCCACTCTCCATCCATCTCTGTCATCTCCATCTCCATCATCTCCATCTCCATCTCCATCATCTCCATCTCCATCCATTCCTCCATCCATGTCCTTCCACCCATCATCTCCATCTCCATCATCTCCATCTCCATCTCCATCCATCCCTCCATCCATCCCCATCCCCATCTCCATCTCTGTCATCTCCTTCTCCATCATCTTCATCTCCATCATCTCCATGTCCATCCATCTCCATCTCCATCATCTCCATCTCCATCCATCCCTCCATCCATCATCTCCATCTCCATCCATCTCCATCTCCATCTCCATCCACTCTCCATCCATCTCTGTCATCTCCATCTCCATCATCTCCATCTCCATCTCCATCATCTCCATCTCCATCCATCCATCCATCCATCTCCCCATCCCTCCCTCCATCCATCTCCATCTCCATCTCCATCTCCATCTCCATCTCCATCTCCATCTCCATCTCCGCCATCTCCATCTCCGTCATCTCCATCTCCATCCATCCCTCCATTCATGTCCATCCACCCCTCCATCTATCTCCATCTCCATCACCTCCTTCTCCATCATCTCTATCTCCATCATCTCCATCTCCATCCATTCATCCATCCATCCCTCCATTCATGTCCATCTCCATCTCCATCTCCATCATCTCCATCTCCATCTCCATCTCCATCCATCCCTCCACCTCCACCTCCACCTCCATCTCCATCCATCCCTCCATCTCCATCTCCATCATCTCCATCTCCATCCTTTCATCCATCCATCCCTCCATCTATGTCCATCCACCTCTCCATCTATCTCCATCACCTCCATCTCCATCACCTCCATCTCCATCTCCATCTTCATCATCTCCTTCTTCATCTCCATCCATTTATCCATCCATCCCTCCATCCATGTGCATCCACCTCTCCATCCATCTCCATCTCCATCTCTACCTCCACCTCCATCTCCATCCATCTCTCCATCCATCTCTCCATCCATCTCCATCCATTCCTTCTCCTTCTCCTTCTCCTTCTCCTTCTCCTTCTCCTTCTCCTTCTCCTTCTCCTTCTCCTTCTCCTTCTCCTTCTCCTTCTCCTTCTTCTCCATCATCTCCATCTCCCCATCCCTCCCTCCCTCCCTCCCTCCCTCTCCATCTCCATCTCCATCTCCATCTCCATCTCCATCTCCATCTCCGTCATCTCCATCTCCGTCATCTCCATCTCCATCCATCCCTCCATTCATGTCCATCCACCCCTCCATCTATCTCCATCTCCATCACCTCCTTCTCCATCATCTCTATCTCCATCATCTCCATCTCCATCCATTCATCCATCCATCCCTCCATTCATGTCCATCTCCATCTCCATCTCCATCTCCATCTCCATCCATCCCTCCACCTCCACCTCCACCTCCATCTCCATCCATCCCTCCATCTCCATCTCCATCATCTCCATCTCCATCCTTTCATCCATCCATCCCTCCATCTATGTCCATCCACCTCTCCATCTATCTCCATCACCTCCATCTCCATCACCTCCATCTCCATCTCCATCTTCATCATCTCCTTCTTCATCTCCATCCATTTATCCATCCATCCCTCCATCCATGTGCATCCACCTCTCCATCCATCTCCATCTCCATCTCTACCTCCACCTCCATCCCTCCATCTATGTCCATCCACCTCTCCATCTATCTCCATCACCTCCATCTCCATCACCTCCATCTCCATCTCCATCTTCATCATCTCCTTCTTCATCTCCATCCATTTATCCATCCATCCCTCCATCCATGTGCATCCACCTCTCCATCCATCTCCATCTCCATCTCTACCTCCACCTCCATCCCTCCATCTATGTCCATCCACCTCTCCATCTATCTCCATCACCTCCATCTCCATCACCTCCATCTCCATCTCCATCTTCATCATCTCCTTCTTCATCTCCATCCATTTATCCATCCATCCCTCCATCCATGTGCATCCACCTCTCCATCCATCTCCATCTCCATCTCTACCTCCACCTCCATCTCCATCCATCTCTCCATCCATCTCTCCATCCATCTCCATCCATTCCTCCATCTCCATCTCCATCATCTCCATCATCTCCATCTCCATCCATCCCTCCATCCACCTCTTCACCCATCATCTCCATCTCCATCTCCATCATGTCCATCTATCTCCCCATCCCTCCTTCCCTCCATCCATCTCCATCTCCATCATCTCCATCTCCATCTCCATCTCCATCTCCATCTCCTTCTCCTTCTCCTTCTCCACCTCCATCTCCTTCTCCATCTCCTTCTCCATCATCTCCATCTCCATCATCTCCATCTCCATCATCTCCATCTCCATCCATCCCTCCATCCATCTCCATCCCCATCCATCCCCATCCCCATCCCCATCCCTATCTCCATCCCCATCCCCATCTCCATCTCCATCTCCTTCTCCATCTCCTTCTCCATCATCTCCATCTCCATCCCCATCTCCATCTCCATCTCCTTCTCCATCTCCTTCTCCATCATCTCCATCTCCATCCCCATCTCCATCTCCATCTCCTTCTCCTTCTCCTTCTCCACCTCCATCTCCTTCTCCATCTCCTTCTCCATCATCTCCATCTCCATCATCTCCATCTCCATCACCATCTCCATCCATCCCTCCATCCATCTCCATCTTCATCTCCATCTCCATCCCTATCTCCATCCCCATCCTCATCTCCATCTCCGTCATCTCCTTCTCCATCATCTTCATCTCCATCATCTCCATCTCCATCCATCCCTCCATCCATCATCTCCATCTCCATCCATCTCCATGTCCATCCCTCCCTCCATCCATCCATCCATCTCCCCATCCCTCCCTCCCTCCCTCCATCTCCATCTCCATCTCCATCTCCATCTCCTTCTCCATCTCCATCTCCACCTCCATCTCCATCTCCATCTCCTTCTCCATCATCTCCATCTCCATCATCTCCATCTCCATCTCCATCTCCATCCATCCCTCCATCCATCATCTCCATCTCCATCATCTCCATCTCCATCCCTCCCTCCCCCCCTCCATCTCCATCCCCCCCTCCCCCCACACCACCACCCCTCCTTCCCCATCCCCTCCGTGCCTCCCTGTGTCCCCTCCCCCCCTCTCTCCGGTTGTCCCCCCCTGTTGGGTTGTCCCCCTGTCCCTGGTAGGGAACTGGTTCCAGATGGTGTCGGCGCAGGAGCGCCTGACGCGCAGCTTCACGCGGAGCAGCCACACGTACACGCGCACGGAGCGCACGGAGATCAGCAAGACGCGGGGCGGAGAGACCACGCGCGAGGTGCGGGTGGAGGAGTCCACCCAGGTCGGAGGAGACCCCTTCCCCCCAGGCGTCTTCGGGGGCTTCCTGGCCAGAGAGGGGCTGGGCTCCTTCGGGACCCTCGCCCGCGCACAGGAGGGTGGGTGACGGCACCGGGGAGGGGGAGCGCACGGGGAGGGGTTTGCACGGGGAGGAGGAGAGCACCAGGGCTTGGGGGTGTTTGCATGGGGAGCGTGAGTGCACCAGGACTTCAGGGGCACTTGCACGGGGAGCGTGATGATGTGAGGGCTTGAGGGTGTTTGCACGGGGAGTGTGAGCACACCAGGGATGGGGAGGGGTTTGCACGGGGAGTGTGATGTTCCTATGGCTTGGGGGTGTTTGCATGGGGAGCGTGAGCGCACCAGGGATGGGAGGGGTTTGCACGGGGGGTGTGATGATACCACAGCTTGGGGGTGTTTGCACGGGGAGTGTGAGTGCACCAGGGATGGGGGCACCAGGGATGGGGGGTGTTTGCATGGGGAGTGTGAGCACACGAGGGATGGGGAGGGGTTTGCACGGGGAGTGTGAGCACACCAGGGATGGGGAGGGGTTTGCACGGGGAGCATGAGCACACCAGGGATGGGGGCACCAGGGCTGTGCTTGCACCAGGGCTTGGGGAGTGTGATGAGTTTGAGCACACGAGGGATGGGGGGTGTTTGTATGGGGAGTGTGAGCGCACCAGGGATGGGGGGGGTTTGCACGGGGAGCGTGATGATACCACAGCTTGGGGGCATTTGCACAGGGAGCGTGAGTGCACCAGGGATGGGAGCACCAAGGCTGCGCTTGCACCAGGGCTTGGAGGGCGTTTGCACGGGGAGTGTGAGCACACCAGGGATGGGGGTGTGATGATACCACAGCTTGGGGGTGTTTGCACGGGGACCGTGAGTGCACAAGGGATGGGGGCACCAAGGCTTAGGGCACTTGCACAGGGAGTGTGAGCCCACGAGGGCTTGGGGGCATTTGCACGGGGAGTGTGAGCACATGAGGGACAGGGAGTGTTTGCACGGGGAGTGTGACAGCACCAGGGATGGGGGCACCAGGGATGTGGGGTGTTTGCACAGGGAGCGTGATTGCACCAGGGATGGAGGCACCAGGGCTTGGGGGCGTTTGCACGGGGAGTGTGAGCACACGAGGGATGGAGGGTGTTTGCACGGGGAGTGTGAGCGCACCAGGGATGGGGGGTGTTTGTACAGGGAGTGTGAGGGCACCAGGGCTTGGGGGCGTTTGCACGGGGAGTGTGATTGCACCAGGGATGGAGGGTGTTTGCACAGGGAGCATGAGTGCACCAGGGATGGGGGCACCAGGGTTTGGGGGCATTTGCACAGGGAGTGTGAGCACATGAGGGATGGAGGGTGTTTGCACAGGGAGTGTGATTGCACAAGGGATGGGGGCACCAAGGCTGGGGGCACTTGTACAGGGAGTGTGATTGCACCAGGGATTGGGGGTGTTTGCACGGGGAGTGTGAGCACACCAGAGATGGAGGCACCAGGGCTTGGAGGGCATTTGCACAGGGAGTGTGAGCACACCAGGGTTTGGGGGCACTTGCACGGGGAGTGTGAGCGCACCAGGGCTGAGGGTGCACCAGGACTCTGCTTGCACGGGCGCTGTGGGTGCAGTGGAGCGTGCTTGCACGATGGCTGGGGCACTTGCACGGGGAGTGTGAGTGCACCAGGGCTTGGGGGGCACTTGCACAGGGGCGTGCACTCGCACGGGGCTGTGCGTGCTCCCACAGCACGGCGGGCAGGCTTGCACAATAGCGTGTGCTCACACACGGGGGGTGTGTGCTCACGAGGGGCCACGGGCACACACCAACACACCAGGAGCCCCCACACCCACAAGGCCTTGCACGAGGCCGGGACACGCCGCGGGTGCGACACACTCGCTCGCACCAGGCCTCCTTTGCACACGCGTGTGACAGCTGTGCTCACGAGGGGGTGCACACCCCTCGCACGGGGATGTGTGCGGAGGAGGGGGGACCACACCAGCCCTTTGCACAAGCGCTCACAAGCGGGTGTGCACTGCCGGGGGGTGTGTGAACTCACACGTGTGTGCGGGCGGGTGCTTGGACGTGCATGTGTGTGTGTGTGTGTGCACTTGTGAGTGTGCGTGTGTCCTTTGCACGAGGGCACGTGTGTGTTCACGGGGGGGTCTGAGCCTGGGAGGGTTTTGGGGTGGTGGTGGGAGGGGGTGGGGTGACACGGTGACACGGTGACAATGTGTCACGGTGACACGGTGACGGGGTGCCCTGGTGACAGGGGGACATAGTGACATGGTGACAGGGGGACAGGGTGATGGGTTGCCATGGTGACAGGGTGCCCTGGTGACATAGTGACATGGTGACGGGGTGCCCTGCTGTGATGGTGACGGGGTGCCAGGGTGACACGGTGACATGGTGCTGGGGTGCCATGGTGCCAGGGTGTCCCAGTGTCACGGTGATGGGTTGTCATGGTGACAGGGGGTGGAGTGCCAAGGTGCCATGGTGACAGGGTGACAGGGTGCCCTGGTGACGGGGTGCCATAGTGTCAAGGTAGCATGGTGACAGGGTGACAGGGTGTCCTGGTGTCACGGTGATGTGGTGCTGGAGTGTCAAGGTGACACGGTGACAAGGTGATGGGATGTGGAGGTGACATGGTGACTGGGTGGCAGGGTGTCCTGATGTCACGGTGATGGGGTGCCATAGTGACCGGGTGACACAGTGACAGGGTGCCATGGTGCCATGGTGACATGGTGACAGGGTGACTGGGTGACAGGGTGCCCTGGTGTCATGGTGCTGGGGTGACACGGTGCTGGGGGGCTGGAGTTCCAAGGTGACGCGGTGACAAGGTGACAGGGTGCCATTGTGTCAAGGTAGCATGGTGACAGGGTGACAAGGTGACACAGTGACAGGGTGCCATGGTGACAGGGGGCTGGAGTGCCAAGGTGATGGGGTGTCGAGGTGACATGGTGACACGGTAGCATGGTGACGGGGTGACAGGGTGCTCTGGTGTCATGGTGATGGGTTGCCATGGTGACAGGTAGCATGATCATAGTGTCAAGGTAGCATGGTGACAGGGTGACATAGTGACAGGATGCCACGGTGACAGGGTGACAAGGTGATGGGGTGCCAAGGTGACAGGGTGACAGGGTGCCCTGGTGTCACGGTGATGGGGTGCCATGGTGACATAGTGACATGGTGACGGGGTGCCCTGGTGTCACGGTGACGGGGTGCTATGGTGACAGGGTGACACAGTGACAGGGTGTCATGGTGACAGGGTGTCACTGTGATGGGTTGTCGTGGTGACAGGGGGTGGAGTGCCAAGGTGACACGGTGACAAGGTGATGGGGTGTCAAGGTGACAGGGTGAGGTGACCCCATGGTGACAGGGTGATGGGGTGCTGGGGTGACAGGGTGCTGGGGTGTCCTGGTGTCACGGTGACTGGCTTCCATGGTGACAGGGGGCTGGAGTGCCAAGGTGACAGGGTGACAGGGTGTCCTGGTGTCATGGTGACGGGGTGCCATAGTGTCAAGGTAGCATGGTGACAGGGTGACATGGTGACAAGGTGACAGGGTGACAGGGGGTGGAGTGCCAAGGCGACAGGGTGACAAGGTGATGGGGTGTTGAGGTGACAGGGTGGCATGGTGACTGGGTGACAGGGTGTCCTGGTGTCATGGTGATGGGGTGCCATGGTGACAGGGCACCCTGGTGATGGGGTGCCATAGTGTCAAGGTGACAGGGTGACGACAAGGTGACAGGGTGATGGGGTGCCATGGTGACAGGGGGCTGGAGTGCCAAGGTGACACGGTGACAAGGTGATGGGGTGCCCTGGTGACAGGGTGAGGTGACCCCATGGTGACAGGGTGATGGGGTGCTGGGGTGACAGGGTGACAGGGTGTCCCGGTGTCACCGTGATGGGCTGTCATGGTGACAGGGGGCTGGAGTGCCAAGGTGACACGGTGACAGGGTGGTGGGTACTGGGGTGCCATGGTGGGGGGATCCTGGGTACCAGGGCGCCCCGTTGCCATGGCTACAGGGTGATGGGATGCCCTGGTGACCTGATAGGGGGGGTACAGAGTATTGGGGCACCCCAATGGGGGGGTGCTGGGTACCAGGGCGCCCTGTTGCCATGGCTACAGGGTGATGGGATGCTCTGGTGACCTGATACCAAGGTGATGGGTACCAGGGCACCCCAATGAGGGGGTGCTGGGTACCAGGGCACCCCGTTGCCATGGCTACAGGGTGATGGGATGCCCTGATACCAAGGTGCTGGGTACTGGGGTGCCATGATGTTGGGGTGCTGGGTACCAGGGTGCCCTGTTGCCATGGATACAGGGTGGTGGGATACCCTGGTGCCATGATGGGGGGCTACTGGGTACCAGGGCACCCCAATGGGAGGATGCTGGGTACCAGGGCACCCTAATGGGGGGGTGCAGGATACCAGGGTGCCATGATGGGGGGGTGCTGTGTAACGGGGCACCCCGATGGGGGGGTGCTGTGTAGTGGGGCGCCCCGTTGCCATGGATACAGGCTGTTGGGATGCCCTGGTGCCCTGATACCAAGGTGATGGGTAGCAGGGCACCCTAATGGGGGGATGCTGTGTACCAGGATGCCATGATGGGGGGGTACAGAGTATTGGGGCACCCCAATGGGGGGGTGCTGGGTACCAGGGCGCCCTGTTGCCATGGCTACAGGGTGATGGGATGCTCTGGTGACCTGATACCAAGGTGATGGGTACCAGGGCACCCCAATGAGGGGGTGCTGGGTACCAGGGCACCCCGTTGCCATGGCTACAGGGTGATGGGATGCCCTGATACCAGGGTGCTGGGTACTGGGGTGCCATGATGGGGGGGTGCTGGGTACCAGGGCACCCTGTTGCCATGGATACGGAGTGATGGGATGCCCCAGTGCCCTGATGGGGGGGTACAGAGTACTGGGGCACCCTAATGGGGGGGGGCAGGATACCAGGGTGCCATGATGGGGGGGTGCTGTGTAACGGGGCACCCCGATGGGGGGGTGCTGTGTAGTGGGGCGCCCCGTTGCCATGGATACAGGCTGTTGGGATGCCCTGGTGCCCTGATACCAAGGTGATGGGTACCAGGGCACCCTAATGGGGGGGTGCTGTGTACC
>NW_015092252.1:0-622 GCF_001431845.1 Calidris pugnax | reverse complement strand
CTAGTGGGGGGGTGCTGCATATGAGGGTGCCCCAGTGGGGGGGTGCTGTGTACCAGAGCACCCCAATAGGGGGGCGCTGTGTAATGGGGCACCCCGATAGGGGGGTGCTGGGTACCAGGGTGGACAGGGTGATGGGATGCCCTGGTGACCTGATAGGGGGGGTACAGAGTATTGGGGCACCCCAATGGGGGGGTGCTGGGTACCAGGGCGCCCTGTTGCCATGGCTACAGGGTGATGGGATGCTCTGGTGACCTGATACCAAGGTGATGGGTACCAGGGCACCCCAATGAGGGGGTGCTGGGTACCAGGGCACCCCGTTGCCATGGCTACAGGGTGATGGGATGCCCTGATACCAGGGTGCTGGGTACTGGGGTGCCATGATGGGGGGGTGCTGGGTACCAGGGCACCCTGTTGCCATGGATACGGAGTGATGGGATGCCCCAGTGCCCTGATGGGGGGGTACAGAGTACTGGGGCACCGCAATAGGGGGGTGCAGGATACCAGGGTGCCATGATGTTGGGGTGCTGTGTGGTGGGGCACCCCGTTGCCATGGATACAGGGTGATGGGATGCTCTGATGCCATGATGGGGGGATGCTGGGTACCGGGGCACCCCAATGGGGG
>NW_015092251.1:4633-9831 GCF_001431845.1 Calidris pugnax | reverse complement strand
CATTGCCACGCTGGAGAGAGCCAATCACAAGTTTGGGACTCTGTTCCCAAACCCAAAACACCTCTCTCCCATGCCCAAAGCACCTGGCCACCAGCCATGAGACATTGCCAGGCTGGAGGGAGCCATTCACAAGTTTGGGGCTCCGGTCCCACTCCCCACACAGAATGAGTCTGAGCTCTGCCCAAGCTCTGCCCACTGCTGCAGGAGCTGCCATGGGGTGAGAAGGTGTCCCCTCTCATCACTCATTGCTTCTCTTTCTCCCTTCTAGCGCAAAAAGCAGCAGCACCGGGTAAGTCTCCGTGAGCTCCTCCTGGCTCGGTGTCTTCTCCTGATTGCTCTGGACTCAGCTCAATTCCCTTTTGCCTGTCGCCACCATCTCTGTATCCCGTTGCGTCCGGTCAAACCCTGAGGAGAGATGCCTGGGAGGGTGGTCAATTTGGGAAGCCCAGAGCAGGGATAGCGCCTCTCCCATGCCCAACGCACCTGGCCACCATCCCGGCCTCATTTGGGTCCGGTCAAACTCTCAGGGGAGGAGCCCGGTACGGTGGTCAATGCGGGAAGCGCAGAGCAGGGATAGCCCCTCTCCCATGCCCAAAGGACCTGGCCACCATCCCTGCATCCCTTGCGTCCTGTCAACCTCTGAGGGGAGGTGCGTGGGAGGGCGGTCAATTTGGGAAGCCCAGAGCAGGGATAGCCCCTCTCCCATGCCCAAAGGACCTGGCCACCTGCCGTGAGACATTGCCAGGCTGGAGGGAGCAAATCACAGGTTTGGGGCTCTGTTCCCACTCCCCAAACAGAATGAGTTTGGGCTCTGCCCAAGCTCTGCCCACTGCTGCAGGAGCTGCCATGGGGTGAGAAGCTGTCCCCTCTCATCACTCATTGCTTCTCTTTCTCCTTTCTAGCGCAAAAAGCAGCAGCACCGGGTAAGTCTCCGTGAGCTCCTCCTGGCTCAGTGTCTTCTCCTGAGTGCTCTGGGCTGAACCCCTTTCCCTTTTGCCTGTCCCCACCATCTCTGTACCCCTTGCGTCCGGTCAACCCCAGGAGTCGTGTTGCCTGGGAGGGTGGTCTATTTGAGAAGCGCAGAGCAGGGATAGCCCCTCTCCTATGCCCCAAGCACCTGGCCACCATCCCGGCATCCCTTGAGTCCTGTCAACCTTTGAAGGGAGGTTCCTGGGAGGGTGGTCAATTTGGGAAGCCCAGAGCAGGGATAGCCCCTCTCCCATGCCCAAAGCACCTGGCCACCTGCCGTGAGACATTGCCAGGCTGGAGGGAGCAAATCACAGGTTTGGGGCTCTGTTCCAAAACCCAAAACAGAATGAGTTTGGGCTCTGCCCAAGCTCTGCCCACTGCTGCAGGAGCTGCCATGGGGTGAGAAGCTGTCCCCTCTCATCACTCATTGCTTCTCTTTCTCCTTTCTAGCGCAAAAAGCTGCAGCACCGGGTAAGTCTCCGTGAGCTCCTCCTGGCTCGGTGTCTTCTCCTGAGTGCTCTGGTCTCAGCTCTTTTCCCTTTTCCCTGTCCCCACCATCCCTGCATCCCTTGCGTCCGGTCAACCCCAGGAGGGGTGGTGCCTGGGAGGGTGGTCAATTTGGGAAGCCCAGAGGGGAGGGATAGCCCCTCTCCCATGCCCAAAGTACTGGGACACCAGCCATGAGACATTATCACCTTGGGGGGAGCCATTCATAGGTTTGGGGCTCTGTTCCCACTTTCCAAACAGAATGAGTTTGGGCTCTGCCTAAGCTCTGCCCACTGCTGCAGGAGCTGCCATGGGGTGAGAAGCTGTCCTTTCTCATCACTCATTGCTTCTGTTTCTCTTTTCTAGAGCAATGACATGCAGCACAGGGTAAGTCTCCGTGAGCCCTTCCTGGCTCGGTGTTCTATCATGGATGCTCTGTTGTCAACACTTTCTGCCCTTGCCCATCTTCTCCCTCCATATATCCCCTGGGTCCAGGTAAACCCAGAAGTGTAGTGCCTGGGGCAGTGGGCAGATTGAGGACACCAGCCTAGGGATGGATCCTCTCCCCTGCCCAGTGTTTCTGGGGAACAACCATGGGATGTGACCCGATCTTCTCTTTCTGTAGAGTGGAGAAATTTTCTGCTTTCTCAGAATCGAGGGAAGGGGGTATTTAATTTTATTTGATGTTTTTTTATGGGGAGTTCTCCTCCTTTTCCCTGTTTGGGAGGTGTACCTGGGCTGTCCAGTGCAGAGCTTTAAACTAAAAGAGGAGAGATTTAGATTGGAAGAAAATCTTTGCTGTGAGTGTGGTGAAAGCTTGGCCCAGGTTTGCCAGAGAAGCTGTGGCTGCCCCATCCCTGGAGGGGTTCAAGGCCAGGTTGGAGGGGGCTTAGAGCAACCTGGTCTTTTGGGAAGTATTCCTGCCTAGGGCAGGGGGTGGCACTGGATGTTCTTTAAGGTCCCTTCCAAGCCAAACCTTGATTTTATAACTGAGCTCTGCCCCTGATATTCTGGCTTCTCCTGTCTCCTGCAGGCATGGGGAACCTGGGTCCAGACACGTCTCATTCTGAACTTGACACACTGAGGTCTCACCTCTCTTACCTGTCACCTCTAGAGGCTCTCACCTCTACTCCCATCCGCCTGCCCCAGTCCCTGCTCCCCAGGAAGACCTGCAACTTACCCTGCTGGACTTGGTGGCTGGTGACTTTCCTCAACGCTGACACTGGTCTAGATCTTCACTTTCGCACCAGCCTTGTTCCACAGGGAGACCCTGCACCCCTGGTTTTGAGTGGAGACAAGGAAAACCCAGCTGTGCCTCAGCGACAGCACTTCCTACATGTTCTCCTCCCCTTCCACCCCCTCAGTAGCCTCCAGCAACCCCTGTCCTTCTCCAGAGACTCCTCGCTGTCCTCTCCTGGATCCTGCAGGAGATGTGCCTCTCTTTGCCCCAGCTGGGGGAGCAGATGGGGAGTGAGGGGCGGGCACATGGACTGATGTGGGGTCTCTGAGCAGCCCGGAATGTCCTCATTTCAGCTTGGATGGAGTTATTTTTCTTTCTAGTAACCGCTGATGTTTGGATTTAGTGTGAGAATGCCATTGGTCACACATATATTTATACGTGGCTGAGAAATGTTCACTTCAGTCCAGAACTTTTCCAGCTTCCCCTCGCAGCTGAGAGGGAGCACGGCCAGGATGAGGCCGCCAAAGGGATATTCCACTTCACAGACATCCTGCTCGGGATAGAGACAGAGGCTGCTGGGAGGGTGGGACCCTCCTGCTGTGCTGGGGATGGGCTGGGGAATCAGTCCTCAGGTGCTGAGGGCAAATGCTCTTGTATCCCTTTATTTTGTATATTTTGTTACAATTAAGAATGATATTTTCCTCTGCCATAACCATTGTCTTAAGCTGTCTTTATTCTAATCCACGAGGTGTTTTCCCTGGCTTTTATCCCTCTTCTCCCCACCCCACTGGGGAATAGGGAGGGAGGGAGGGAGCTTCTGGCTGGGGCTAAGCCACACCGGGCAGCCAGGAAACTCTTGGATCCCCTTTGATCCTCTTGGAACACCTTGAATCTCCCTTGAACCCCTTGGGTGCCCCTCAGAACCCCCTGAATCCCCTCAGATCCCCTAGAACCTCTTGGATCCCCTCGGTACCACTCCGAACATCCCTTGGAACTCCTTGAGCCCCTTAGATCCCCTCTTATTCCCTTGCAACTCCTTCAACACCCCAGAAACCCCTCTTGTACACCCCTAGAGCCCCCTGGAACCTCTTGGAACCCCTTGGATCCCCTGGGCTCTGCCTGGCATGTACTCGCCATGAGCATCCTCCTGCACCACATGACCCCTTTCTGAAGAAAACTGCTTTGTCTCTACCCAATTCCCTTCCCAGTTGGGTGGTGGGTGAAGGCAGCTGCATTGCTTTTGCTTCTTTGGGAGATTGTGGGGTCTGTGCATGGAAGCATCTTTGTTCTGGAGTGCCTTTAGGTGCAGCAGAAGAGGAAACTTATGGAGGTGGAAGGAATTTCCCATCCTGGGGCTATTTTAGATGGATTTATTACAATGGTGAATCGCTGCTGTTGCTGGTCTGGAGCTGGGAGCTGAACTGGGGCGGAGCACCAGGGGTTGGGATGTGCTGGGAATGGGATGTTGGGGATACTCAGGGCAGGGAATGGGACCTCCCTGCTCCTCTGAACTTGTTGGGGATATTTAGGTGCTCCCTGCTCTTCTTAGCCCCTCCTGCTCCTCCTGGACTCCCCTGGGGTTGGATACGGGCTCCTGGACCCCCTTTGGTTTGAGACGGGATCATCCCTTGTCCACATCCCCAGGTGTGGGTACAGTCCCCAGGACCCCCAGACCTCGGTATGCCCCCCCCCAAAAAAAAACTCCATACCCACCCCTGCTCTGGGTACACCCCTCTTCCTTCCTCACACAATGCAACCGGAAACTGAGTGTAAGTGCGAGACCGTGGGTCCACCCTTTTATTTCCTCCTTTAGCTTGTACGGGTCTGGTGAGTGAATTTCCTTTCTGTGATGAATTTAGAATATTTAATTTAACTTAAAATCTTGTAAGGGATTTCAAGTAACTCCTGGGGAGGGCAGTGGGGCAGAGAAGGGGCTGCACTGGGAGCTACGCATGGATCCCATCCTGGCTTCGACCAAGGGTTCCTTCCAACGTCAGGGTGCAGGTGGTTTGGTGGGATTTCTGAAGTGGCGCTGGGGGCAGGTGCAGCCCTTTTTCCTCATCCCCTCCATGGTGACTTTAACCACCCCTTTCCCTCCCTCTGCCTCCCTTCCCACCCTCTTCTCCAGCTCCGGACGCAGATGTGGTTCCCCACGAGCCCATGGGGCCTCCTCAGTCCTTTCCTGACTCTCCACCTCCTCCGGCTGGGATCAGGTAGGGATCCTGCAGGGCTGGGGGGGCTGAGCATGCTCTGGGTGGCAGATGTGGGGCAGGGGAGGTGCTGTGGGGCAGGATGAACTGAGCCCAGAGCTCGGCCATGCATGGCTTTCACTTTCCCTTGGTCTTGTGATGCGATATGTCCATTGCCCTGGGGCATCTTCAGTCCCACCCTGCGGTGCTCCCCCAAAGCTTTTGTCCCCTCTGCAAGGCCTGGCTGGGCTGGGGGATCATGATTTTCCGGACAAGTTCCCACCCCGAGGAATCCTCCTTCTCCTTCGAGTCCTCCTGCTCCCTCTCCAGTTTCTCCAGTGTCTTTGGGCCATGGGGAGGGCAAAGCAACACCC
>NW_015092251.1:0-4578 GCF_001431845.1 Calidris pugnax | reverse complement strand
GTGAGTCTCCGTGAGCTCCTCCTGGCTCGGTGTCTTCTCCTGATTGCTCTGGACTCAGCTCAATTCCCTTTTGCCTGTCGCCACCATCTCTGTATCCCGTTGCGTCCGGTCAAACCCTGAGGAGAGATGCCTGGGAGGGTGGTCAATTTGGGAAGCGCAGAGCAGGGATAGCCCCTCTCCCATGCCCAAAGTACCTGGCCTCCATCTCTGCATCCCTTGCGTCCGCTCCACCCCTGAGGGGAAGTGCCTGGTACGGTGGTCAATTTGGAAACCCTATGGCAGGGATTGCCCCTCTCCCATGCCCAAAGTTCGTGGACACCATCCCGGCTTCTTTTGCGTCCAGTCAACCCCTGAGGGGAGGTGCCTGGGAGGGTGCTCAATTTGGGAAGCGCAGAGCAGTGATATCTCGTCTTCCATTCCCAAAGGACCTGGCCACCATCCCTGCATCCCTTGCGTCCTGTCAACCTTTGAAGGGAGGTTCCTGGGAGGGTGGTCAATTTGGGAAGCCCAGAGCAGGGATAGCCCCTCTCCCATGCCCAAAGGACCTGGCCACCATCCCTGCATCCCTTGCGTCCTGTCAACCTCTGAGGGGAGGTGCGTGGGAGGGCGGTCAATTTGGGAAGCCCAGAGCAGGGATAGCCCCTCTCCCATGCCCAAAGGACCTGGCCACCTGCCGTGAGACATTGCCAGGCTGGAGGGAGCAAATCACAGGTTTGGGGCTCTGTTCCCACTCCCCAAACAGAATGAGTTTGGGCTCTGCCCAAGCTCTGCCCACTGCTGCAGGAGCTGCCATGGGGTGAGAAGCTGTCCCCTCTCATCACTCATTGCTTCTCTTTCTCCTTTCTAGCGCAAAAAGCAGCAGCACCGGGTAAGTCTCCGTGAGCTCCTCCTGGCTCAGTGTCTTCTCCTGAGTGCTCTGGGCTGAACCCCTTTCCCTTTTGCCTGTCCCCACCATCTCTGTACCCCTTGCGTCCGGTCAACCCCAGGAGTCGTGTTGCCTGGGAGGGTGGTCTATTTGAGAAGCGCAGAGCAGGGATAGCCCCTCTCCTATGCCCCAAGCACCTGGCCACCATCCCGGCATCCCTTGAGTCCTGTCAACCTTTGAAGGGAGGTTCCTGGGAGGGTGGTCAATTTGGGAAGCCCAGAGCAGGGATAGCCCCTCTCCCATGCCCAAAGCACCTGGCCACCTGCCGTGAGACATTGCCAGGCTGGAGGGAGCAAATCACAGGTTTGGGGCTCTGTTCCAAAACCCAAAACAGAATGAGTTTGGGCTCTGCCCAAGCTCTGCCCACTGCTGCAGGAGCTGCCATGGGGTGAGAAGCTGTCCCCTCTCATCACTCATTGCTTCTCTTTCTCCTTTCTAGCGCAAAAAGCTGCAGCACCGGGTAAGTCTCCGTGAGCTCCTCCTGGCTCGGTGTCTTCTCCTGAGTGCTCTGGTCTCAGCTCTTTTCCCTTTTCCCTGTCCCCACCATCCCTGCATCCCTTGCGTCCGGTCAACCCCAGGAGGGGTGGTGCCTGGGAGGGTGGTCAATTTGGGAAGCCCAGAGGGGAGGGATAGCCCCTCTCCCATGCCCAAAGTACTGGGACACCAGCCATGAGACATTATCACCTTGGGGGGAGCCATTCATAGGTTTGGGGCTCTGTTCCCACTTTCCAAACAGAATGAGTTTGGGCTCTGCCTAAGCTCTGCCCACTGCTGCAGGAGCTGCCATGGGGTGAGAAGCTGTCCTTTCTCATCACTCATTGCTTCTGTTTCTCTTTTCTAGAGCAATGACATGCAGCACAGGGTAAGTCTCCGTGAGCCCTTCCTGGCTCGGTGTTCTATCATGGATGCTCTGTTGTCAACACTTTCTGCCCTTGCCCATCTTCTCCCTCCATATATCCCCTGGGTCCAGGTAAACCCAGAAGTGTAGTGCCTGGGGCAGTGGGCAGATTGAGGACACCAGCCTAGGGATGGATCCTCTCCCCTGCCCAGTGTTTCTGGGGAACAACCATGGGATGTGACCCGATCTTCTCTTTCTGTAGAGTGGAGAAATTTTCTGCTTTCTCAGAATCGAGGGAAGGGGGTATTTAATTTTATTTGATGTTTTTTTATGGGGAGTTCTCCTCTTTTTCCCTGTTTGGGAGGTGTACCTGGGCTGTCCAGTGCAGAGCTTTAAACTAAAAGAGGAGAGATTTAGATTGGAAGAAAATCTTTGCTGTGAGTGTGGTGAAAGCTTGGCCCAGGTTTGCCAGAGAAGCTGTGGCTGCCCCATCCCTGGAGGGGTTCAAGGCCAGGTTGGAGGGGGCTTAGAGCAACCTGGTCTTTTGGGAAGTATTCCTGCCTAGGGCAGGGGGTGGCACTGGATGTTCTTTAAGGTCCCTTCCAAGCCAAACCTTGATTTTATAACTGAGCTCTGCCCCTGATATTCTGGCTTCTCCTGTCTCCTGCAGGCATGGGGAACCTGGGTCCAGACACGTCTCATTCTGAACTTGACACACTGAGGTCTCACCTCTCTTACCTGTCACCTCTAGAGGCTCTCACCTCTACTCCCATCCGCCTGCCCCAGTCCCTGCTCCCCAGGAAGACCTGCAACTTACCCTGCTGGACTTGGTGGCTGGTGACTTTCCTCAACGCTGACACTGGTCTAGATCTTCACTTTCGCACCAGCCTTGTTCCACAGGGAGACCCTGCACCCCTGGTTTTGAGTGGAGACAAGGAAAACCCAGCTGTGCCTCAGCGACAGCACTTCCTACATGTTCTCCTCCCCTTCCACCCCCTCAGTAGCCTCCAGCAACCCCTGTCCTTCTCCAGAGACTCCTCGCTGTCCTCTCCTGGATCCTGCAGGAGATGTGCCTCTCTTTGCCCCAGCTGGGGGAGCAGATGGGGAGTGAGGGGCGGGCACATGGACTGATGTGGGGTCTCTGAGCAGCCCGGAATGTCCTCATTTCAGCTTGGATGGAGTTATTTTTCTTTCTAGTAACCGCTGATGTTTGGATTTAGTGTGAGAATGCCATTGGTCACACATATATTTATACGTGGCTGAGAAATGTTCACTTCAGTCCAGAACTTTTCCAGCTTCCCCTCGCAGCTGAGAGGGAGCACGGCCAGGATGAGGCCGCCAAAGGGATATTCCACTTCACAGACATCCTGCTCGGGATAGAGACAGAGGCTGCTGGGAGGGTGGGACCCTCCTGCTGTGCTGGGGATGGGCTGGGGAATCAGTCCTCAGGTGCTGAGGGCAAATGCTCTTGTATCCCTTTATTTTGTATATTTTGTTACAATTAAGAATGATATTTTCCTCTGCCATAACCATTGTCTTAAGCTGTCTTTATTCTAATCCACGAGGTGTTTTCCCTGGCTTTTATCCCTCTTCTCCCCACCCCACTGGGGAACAGGGAGGGAGGGAGGGAGCTTCTGGCTGGGGTTAAGCCACACCGAGCAGCCAGGAAACTCTTGGATCCCCTTTGATCCTCTTGGAACTCCTTGAATCTCCCTTGAACCCCTTGGGTGCCCCTCAGAACCCCTGAATCCCCTCAGATCCCCTAGAAACTCTTGGATCCCCTCGGTACCACTCCGAACATCCCTTGGAACTCCTTGAACCCCTTAAATGCCCTCTTATTCCCTTGCAACTCCTTCAACACCCCAGAAACCCCTCTTGGACACCCCTAGAGCCCCCTGGAACCTCTTGGAACCCCTTGGATCCCCTGGGCTCTGCCTGGCATGTACTCGCCATGAGCATCCTCCTGCACCACATGACCCCTTTCTGAAGAAAACTGCTTTGTCTCTACCCAATTCCCTTCCCAGTTGGGTGGTGGGTGAAGGCAGCTGCATTGCTTTTGCTTCTTTGGGAGATTGTGGGGTCTGTGCATGGAAGCATCTTTGTTCTGGAGTGCCTTTAGGTGCAGCAGAAGAGGAAACTTATGGAGGTGGAAGGAATTTCCCATCCTGGGGCTATTTTAGATGGATTTATTACAATGGTGAATCGCTGCTGTTGCTGGTCTGGAGCTGGGAGCTGAACTGGGGCGGAGCACCAGGGGTTGGGATGTGCTGGGAATGGGATGTTGGGGATACTCAGGGCAGGGAATGGGACCTCCCTGCTCCTCTGAACTTGTTGGGGATATTTAGGTGCTCCCTGCTCTTCTTAGCCCCTCCTGCTCCTCCTGGACTCCCCTGGGGTTGGATACGGGCTCCTGGACCCCCTTTGGTTTGAGACGGGATCATCCCTTGTCCACATCCCCAGGTGTGGGTACAGTCCCCAGGACCCCCAGACCTCGGTATGCCCCCCCCCAAAAAAAAACTCCATACCCACCCCTGCTCTGGGTACACCCCTCTTCCTTCCTCACACAATGCAACCGGAAACTGAGTGTAAGTGCGAGACCGTGGGTCCACCCTTTTATTTCCTCCTTTAGCTTGTACGGGTCTGGTGAGTGAATTTCCTTTCTGTGATGAATTTAGAATATTTAATTTAACTTAAAATCTTGTAAGGGATTTCAAGTAACTCCTGGGGAGGGCAGTGGGGCAGAGAAGGGGCTGCACTGGGAGCTACGCATGGATCCCATCCTGGCTTCGACCAAGGGTTCCTTCCAACGTCAGGG
>NW_015092250.1:0-1369 GCF_001431845.1 Calidris pugnax | reverse complement strand
TCCTCCTCTATGGGGCAGAGCTGTGGGGCTCAGACACCCCACGGGCCCTAGAGATGTGGGGCAGGACCTCCGGGTCCTTCCTTATGGTGTTGCCCTAGAGATGTGGGGCTTGGATGCTGAGGGCCTTCTCTATGGGGCAGAGATGTGGGGCTGAGATGCCCCATGGGCCCTAGAGATGTGGGGCAGAACGCCCGGGTCCCTCCCTATGGGGCTGAGATGTGGGGCCCAGACACCTGAGTCCTTCTCTATGGGGCGGAGCTGTGGGGCCCAGATCCTTCTCCGTGGGGCAGAGAGGTGGGGCCCAGATCCTTCCCTATGGGGCAGAGATGTGGGGCTCGGACACCCCATGGGCCCTAGAGATGTGGGACCCAGAACCTTCCCTATGGGGCCTAGATCCTTCCCTATGGGGCAGAGCTGTGGGTCCCGGACACCCCATGGGCCCTAGAGATGTGGGGCAGGAGCCCTGGGTCCTTCCTTATGGTGGTGCCCTAGAGATGTGGGGCTTGAATGCTGAGGGCCTTCTCTATGGGGCAGAGATGTGGGGCCCAGATCCTTCTCTATAGGGCAGAGATGTGGGGCTGAGATGCCCCGTGGGCCCTAGAGATGTGGGGCGGGACGCCCGGGTCCTTCCCTATGGGGCTGAGATGTGGGGCCCAGACACCTGAGTCCTTCTCTATGGGGCGGAGCTGTGGGGCCCAGATTCTTCCCTATGGGGCAGAGCTGTGGGGCCCAGAACCTTCCCTATGGGGCCCAGATCCTTCTCTATGGGGCAGAGATGTGGGGCCCAGAACCTTCCCTATGGGGCCCTGATCCTTCCCTATGGGGCAGAGCTGTGGGTCCCGGATGCCTGGATCCTTCCCCACGTTGGAGCCCTAGAGATGTGGGTCCCGTTCCCGCCCTCCCCGCCGTGGGTCGCGCCGTGGGTCGCGCCGTGGGTCGCTCACCGACGGTCTCGGCGATGAGGAGCATGAGGCCCCCGACGTGGAGGTCCCCGGTGACGCGGAGGGAGAGGGTTTGGGGGTCGCCCGTGGGGCCGGGGGTCGCCGCCGTGGGGCTCCCGGGGGTCGCTATGGGGCCGGGCTGCCCCACGGCGTCGCCCTCCTCCACGTCCACCAGCAGCTCGAAGGAGCCGTCGATGGTCTCCCCCGTCGCCGTCTTCAGCCCCGACATCGCCCCCCAATCTATGGGTCGCTGCCCCACGGATTTGGGGCTTCCCTCCCCTCCCCAATCCTGCCCCACAACTCCTTCCTGCCCCACAGGGGGGGGGGGGGCGGATGTCGGGGTACTTCCCTGTGGGGCTGAGATGTGGGGCCGGATGTCCCTAGAGATGTGGGGCGGGGCGCCCGGGTCCTTCCCTATGGGGCTGAGA
>NW_015092249.1:0-7879 GCF_001431845.1 Calidris pugnax | reverse complement strand
GACCCCCAGCAGACAGGACAGGGTGGCCATATGTGCAGCAACATGGCCCGCAGCCGGCGCAGCAGGAGCCGCAGCCAGAGACGGCGCCGAGGCCGAAGCCGCTACCACAGTCGGCGTCAACGCCGCTCCAGGAGGAGCCAACGCCGCTCCAGGAGGGGCCGAAGCCGGCGTGGGAGCCGCCGGCGCCGTGGGAGCCGCCGTCGACGCCGCCGATGAGCTGGGCCCAGAACCGGATGCCAGTGGAGCCAGTGTCCCTGAGAGCCCCGGCCACCACCATCTCCATGCTGCTGCACCACCGCTCCTGGCTCCATCAATAAACCTGTAATGATCTCATGATGGGCATGTCTGTTCCTGGTGTTCCTGTGTGCACTGGCTATGTTTTCCCTGGTGCTGTGTGCCATGGTTGTGCCTGTCCAGGAGCAGCACAGCTCTGCAGGGATGGAGGTGCCCCAGCCTGCCTGCTCCTGTGCTGGCTCTCACCCCTGTCTCTATCCCCCAGACCATCTCCCTGTCCCAGCCCCTCTTCCCACTCTCCAGCTCTCTCCATGTCTCCAACCCGTCTCTATGTCCATGCCCATAGAATCATAGAATCATAGAATCACAGAGTCATGGAATGATTCTTCCTGCTCCTGTGCTGGCTCTCGCCCCTGTCTCCACTTCCCCAACCCATCTCCACTTCCCCAGCACATCTTCATGTCCCTGCCCATAGAATCATGGGGTGCTTTGGGTTGGAAGGCACCTTTAGAGATCAACTAATTCCAATCCTCCTGCCACTGGCAGAGACTCCTTCCACCTCACCTGACCAGGTCACTCAAAGCCCCATCCAACCTGCCCTTGGACACTTCCAGGCATGGGTTGTCCACAGCTCCTCAGGACAACCAGTTCCAGTGCCTCACCACCCACAGAGGGAAGAATTTCTGCCTCCTGTCTCATCTAAATTGACCCTCTTGCAGTTTAAAGCCATTACCCCTTCTCCTCTCCCTGCCTGCCCTTGTCATTAGTCCCTCTCGGCTTTCTTTAGGTATTGCAAGGCTGCTATAAAGTCTCCCCGCAGCCTTTTCTTCTCCACGCTGAACAACCAGAGAATCATGGAATCATTTTGGTTGCAAGAGGCCTTTAAGATCACCCCGTTCAACCACTAACACTGCCAAGTCCACCACTAAACCATGCCTATAAGTGCCATACCTACATGTCTTCTAAATACCTTCAAGGACAGTGACTCAGCCTCTTCCC
Organism: Calidris pugnax; assembly: GCF_001431845.1. Classification (NCBI taxonomy): domain Eukaryota; kingdom Metazoa; phylum Chordata; class Aves; order Charadriiformes; family Scolopacidae; genus Calidris; species Calidris pugnax. The sequence continues at coordinate 6,646 of NW_015092249.1, read as the reverse complement.
TGGGCAGCCTTCTCCAGTGCTTTAGGCTATAAGGTCTTCCCTGTGCCTTCTCTTCTCCAGGCTGAACAACCCCAACTCTCTCAGCCTGTCTTCACAGGAGAGGTGTCCCAGACCTCTGATCATCTTGGTGGCCCTCCTCTGGACTCCCTCCAATGGGTCCTCATCTTTCCTATGTTGAGCAATCCAGAGTTGGATGCGGTACACCAGGTGTGGTCTCACCAGAGTGGAGTAGAGGAGTCAGAGGGTGATAGTGAGGTACTCAGGACTGACCCTCTCAAACTCCTGTCTGGAAGGCCATCTTCTAAATGGACCTTTTCTTAAGCTCTCTCAGGGCTTTACCTGCAGGGCATGAGAGCTGACAGGCAAAGACAATTCAAAAGCAACACCTGTGCCATCACAACGTCTGTAACAGTGAACAAAAGGATGCTTATCCACTTTCATGAAACTGCATACTAAAACCCCCTCACACTCCAGATATCCCTTCTTTGCCATTTATTACAGCTCAGCCTGGCACCGGTATCTCCTGGGCTGGTTTTCAGCACGCTCCCCATGAAGGCGGGGAGTCCCCAGGCGTTTCTTGCTCAGCCCCTTCCTTCCAAAAGAGAAGGAGATGGATTTGGGGTAAGTTGGGTAAGGTGGGGCCATTGCTGGTGCAGGGCGGCCGTCCTGCTGCTGCAGGTTGGGGCTGGCTGGTAGCCATGGAGCATGCACGTGGCCTGGCGGCCCCGTAGGGACATTGTGATGTCACCGGTGAGGTTGGCCGTGGAAGGCGCCTCGCCCCAGCACCCCTATAAAGCAGGACGCAGAGCTGTGACCCCCAGCAGACAGGACAGGGTGGCCGGAGCCCGCACTCATCCGGCAGCAGCATGGCCCGCACCCAGCGCAGCAGGAGCCGCAGCAAGAGCCGCAGCAGGAGCCGCAGCATGAGTCCGAGACGGCGCCGAGGCCGCAGCCGAAGCCGCTACCACAGTCGGCGTCAACGCCGCTCCAGGAGGAGCCAACGCCGCTCCAGGAGGGGCCGAAGCCGGCGTGGGAGCCGCCGGCGCCGTGGGAGCCGCCGTCGACGCCGCCGATGAGCTGGGCCCAGAACCGGATGCCAGTGGAGCCAGTGTCCCTGAGAGCCCCGGCCACCACCACCTCCATGCTGCTGCACCACCGCTCCTGGCTCCATCAATAAACCTGTAATGATCTCATGATGGGCATGTCTGTTCCTGGTGTTCCTGTGTGCACTGGCTATGTTTTCCCTGGTGCTGTGTGCCATGGTTGTGCCTGTCCAGGAGCAGCACAGCTCTGCAGGGATGGAGGTGCCCCAGCCTGCCTGCTCCTGTGCTGGCTCTCACCCCTGTCTCTATCCCCCAGACCATCTCCCTGTCCCAGCCCCTCTTCCCACTCTCCAGCTCTCTCCATGTCTCCAACCCGTCTCTATGTCCATGCCCATAGAATCATAGAATCATAGAATCACAGAGTCATGGAATGATTCTTCCTGCTCCTGTGCTGGCTCTCGCCCCTGTCTCCACTTCCCCAACCCATCTCCACTTCCCCAGCACATCTTCATGTCCCTGCCCATAGAATCATGGGGTGCTTTGGGTTGGAAGGCACCTTTAGAGATCAACTAATTCCAATCCTCCTGCCACTGGCAGAGACTCCTTCCACCTCACCTGACCAGGTCACTCAAAGCCCCATCCAACCTGCCCTTGGACACTTCCAGGCATGGGTTGTCCACAGCTCCTCAGGACAACCAGTTCCAGTGCCTCACCACCCACAGAGGGAAGAATTTCTGCCTCCTGTCTCATCTAAATTGACCCTCTTGCAGTTTAAAGCCATTACCCCTTCTCCTCTCCCTGCCTGCCCTTGTCATTAGTCCCTCTCGGCTTTCTTTAGGTATTGCAAGGCTGCTATAAAGTCTCCCCGCAGCCTTTTCTTCTCCACGCTGAACAACCAGAGAATCATGGAATCATTTTGGTTGCAAGAGGCCTTTAAGATCACCCCGTTCAACCACTAACACTGCCAAGTCCACCACTAAACCATGCCTATAAGTGCCATACCTACATGTCTTCTAAATACCTTCAAGGACAGTGACTCAGCCTCTTCCCTGGGCAGCCTTCTCCAGTGCTTTAGAATCCTTTCAGTGAAGACATTTTTCCTAATAGCCAACCTAAACCTCCCCTGGTGCAACTTGAGGCCATTTTCCTTCATCTTATCACTTGTTACTTGGGAGAAGAGACTGACCCCCACCTCTCCACAGCCTCCTTTCTGGCACTTGGAGAGAGCGATAAGGTCTCCCTTTCTCAGCCTCCTTTTCTCTAGGCTAAACAACCCCCAGTTCCCAGTGCTCCTCGTTAGGCTTGTGCTCTAGACCCTTCACCACCTTTGTTGCCCTTGTCTGAACATGGTCCAGCACCTCAATGTCTTCCGTGTAGTGAGGGGCCCAAAACTGAACACGCTGTTGGAGGTGCGACCTCAGCAGTTCTGAACTCAGGGGGACAGTCACTTCCCTCTTCCTGCTAGCCACACCATTTCTCATATAAGCCAGGATGCTATTTGCCTTCTTGGCTACCTGGGCACACTGCTGGCTCATGTTCAGCCGGTTGTTGACCAACGTCCCCAGTCCTTTTCCAACAGGCAGCTTTCCAGCCACTCTTCCCCAAGCTTGTAACGATGCATGGGGTTGTTGTGACCCAAGTGCAGGACCCAGCACTTGGCCTTGTTGAACCTCATAACGTTGGCCTTGGGCCATCAATCCAAGCTGTCCAGAGCCCTCTGTAGAGCCTTCCCACCCTGTTGCAGATCAACACTCTCGCCCGGCATGGTGTCATCTGCAAACTTACTGAGGGTGCACTCGATCCCCTCACCCAGATCATTGCTAAAGGTACTAAACAGAACTGGCCTCAATACTGAGCCCTGGGGAACATCACTTGTGACTGGCCACCAACTGGGATTTACCCCATTCACCACAACTCTTTGGGCCTGGCCCTCGGGACAGCATTTAACCCAGTGAAGCGTACTCCAACCCAAGCCACGATCAGCCAGTTTCTCCAGGAGAACACTCTGGCAAATGGGTTCACTGTCAGGGCTTTACCTGCAGGGCATGAGAGCTGACAGGCAAAGATACTTCAAAAGCTACACCTGTGCCATCACAACGTCTGTAACAGTACACAAAAGGATGCTTATCCACTCTCACAGAACCCCATAATAAAACCCCCTCACACTCCAGATATCCCTTCTTTGCCATTTATTACAGCTCAGCCTGGCACCGGTATCTCCTGGGCTGGTTTTCAGCACGCTCCCCATGAAGGCGGGGAGTCCCCAGGCATTTCTTGCTCAGCCCCTTCCTTCCAAAAGAGAAGGAGATGGATTTGGGGTAAGTTGGGTAAGGTGGGGCCGTTGCTGGTGCGGGGCGGCCGTCCTGCTGCTGCAGGTTGGGGCCGGCTGGTAGCCATGGAGCACATGTGTGGCCGGGCGGCCCCATGGGGACATTGTGATGTCACCGGTGAGGTTGGCCGTGGAAGGTGCCTCGCCCCAGCACCCCTATAAAGCAGGACGCAGAGCTGTGACCCCCAGCAGACAGGATAGGGTGGCCGAAGCCCTCACTCATCCGGCAGCAGCATGGCCCGCATCCAGCGCAGCAGGAGCCGCAGCAGGAGCCCGAGACGGCGCCGAGGCCGAGGCCGAGGCCGCAGCCGAAGCCGCTACCACAGTCGGCGTCAACGCCGCTCCAGGAGGAGCCAACGCCGCTCCAGGAGGGGCCGAAGCCGGCGTGGGAGCCGCCGGCGCCGTGGGAGCCGCCGTCGACGCCGCTGCTGAGCTGGGCCCAGGACCGGACGCCAGTGGAGCCAGTGTCCCTGAGAGCCCCGGCCACCACCACCTCCATGCTGCTGCACCACCGCTCCTGGCTCCATCAATAAAGCTGTAATGATCTCATGATGGGCATGTGTGTTCCTGGTGTTCCTGTGTGCCGGCTGTGGGTCCCCTGGTGTTGTGTGCTATTGATGGGTATCTGTGTATCCTGGGGGTGGGTGTCCCATGGTTGTGCATATCCAGAAGCAGCACACCTCTCCAGGTGTTGTGCCTGGGTACTTCACCCTCTCTGCAAGAGCTAATGAACACACTGAGCCCAGATATTTGGTTTTATTTCAGTTCTGCAGAATAATGATTCATTCACCCCTCCTAACCATACATATACATCCAAGCTCATGGTTAGAATATTTCGGATGTTTCCTGTTTAGCATGCTCATTATTCACAAAGGGGGTGTATATTTTAACTTTGTTATGACCCAATGTCAGTTTCGGTTACACTCTTGGCTCAACTTTGTTCTAGATGTTTTACTGTTTGGTATCTTGTGTGTAATTCAGCAATGCCAACAGAACACATAGGATACACTGTTTCATTTCATATCCTATCCAAGGTCAGGTACCTTCTGAGATGGCTCAAACATGTCCCAACCGGAACCTCTTGATAAACTTTTAACTTTCTTCTTGCGACATCACCTTCACCCCCAAAAACCCTCCATCCTCAGGGTGCCCTGTGCCTGCGGCTGAGCCACCCTGGTGCAGCCCATCCCTTGGTCCCCAAGAGCCCCCAGCCTCTGGCTGAGCGCACACCCACCCGCCTCCCCACGGCATCTCTTGGGATGGTGAACAAACCAAGGGGGAGAGATCTGATACTCCCCAGCTTGCAGACCCCAACACCCCTGCCAGCCTCTCAGCATCACTGCCCAGACCCCCCAAACCTTCAGGCTCCCTTATAGCCTGGAATCTAAATAATTCAAGAGACAGAGGCTTTCGGGAGCTGCACCCTCATCTCTCATGCAAGGAAATGAGCCAGGTGCTGAAAAGCTGCACCCAGGGTAAATTAATTTACGCCAATTAGCGAGGGCTGTCAGGATGCCGCATTGTTTGGCTGGGAGATTAACAGCAACAAAGTGGGGAGGGGGCTGCACTTCAAGGTGACTCCCCTGGAGCCCCTGTGTCCTGGAGAGTATGGTGCGTGGGCTGCATGGCGTGCGTAGTGTAGGGGGGCTGGGGAGCACCCACCCTGCACCCTCCCGGGCACAGCCTCATCTGGCACCCTTGGAGTGGTGCAGAGAGAAGCAGGGAGCATCTGATGGTGGGATTTAATCACATCTCACCCCTGTGAGCCCCAGCTGCGGACCAAGCCTGGGTGCTGCAGAGGGGTGAGTGCCAGGAGAGGGAAGGGGGATAGCAGAGGGAAGCAGGGCAGGGCAGGATGCAGCTCTGCCCATGAGCTGCTCCATGTTAGGGACCAAGAAGCCCCCCTGGACTCATCCCAGGGGGGACATGGCTTGGCTTCCATGCCATGGCTTCCCCGGAGGCATCCATCTGTCCTAGAGCTGAGAGGTTCCTCTTCTGCCTTTGAGCTAGGCCTGCCACAGGTAGTTCAGCCTACTAACTGTCAGAAGCAAATGCCTGGGCAGATATTAATTTGAACAAGCTTACACCAAAATTGATCTCCTCTTTCAGAAGGAAGGGGCTGAGCAAGAAATGCCTGGGAACACACCACCTTCAGGTGGAGTGTGCTGAAAAACAGACAAGGAGATACAGGTATCAGGCTGAGCTGTAATGTCTTCGCTACAGGCAAATTGTGCCAGACAAATGTGGTGGCTGCCTTCAACAGGGTTACAGTGTTTGTGGATAAGGGAAAAACAACTAACATCATCTATCTGGACTTGTGTAAAGCATGGGATGCAGTCCCTAAAAACATCCTTGTCTCTGGAGTAGAGAGGCATGGATATGACGGAAGGACAACTTGGATGAGAAACTAGTGGGATGATCATGCTCAATGATTGCGCATTGAAGTACCTAACAGGGACCTAGATGAAAGCCAGTGAGGGACAATTGACAAGGGCAGGTAGTGGTAAGACAAGGGAGAATTGGATTTAAACTGAAAGTAGGTAGATTTAGATTAGACAGAAGGAAGAAATTCTTCACTCTGAGGGTGCTGAGGGATGGGAAAAGACTTTCTCAAGTTTTGGATGGCCCATCACTGGGAGAGTTCAAGGCCAGGTCAGATGGGGCTTTGAGCAACCTGATCTAGTGCTGGTGGAAGGAGTGTCTGCTGGTGGCAGGGGGGTTAGAACTAGTTGATCTTTAAAGATCCCTTCCAACCCAAACCATTCCATGATCCTATATGACCCTATGATTCTGCGACCCTATGAGCATGGACATGGAGATGGGCTGGAGACCTAGTCATGGGCTGGAGAGGTGGAAGAGGGGCTGGGATAGGTAGACGGGCTGTGAGATGCACCACTATGGCACACAACACCAGGGGACCCACAGCCAGCGCACAGGAACACCAGGAACACCCACGCCCATCATGAGATCATTACAGCTTTATTGATGGAGCCAGGAGCGGTGGTGCAGCAGCATGGAGGTGGTGGTGGCCGGGGCTCTCAGGGACACTGGCTCCACTGGCGTCCGGTCCTGGGCCCAGCTCAGCAGCGGCGTCGACGGCGGCTCCCACGGCGCCGGCGGCTCCCACGCCGGCTTCGGCCCCTCCTGGAGCGGCGTTGGCTCCTCCTGGAGCGGCGTTGACGCCGACTGTGGTAGCGGCTTCGGCTGCGGCCTCGGCCTTGGCGCCGTCTCCGGCTCCTGCTGCGGCTCTTGCTGCGCTGGGTGCGGGCCATGC
>NW_015092248.1:1675-1996 GCF_001431845.1 Calidris pugnax | reverse complement strand
CCCCCATGTCCCCAACATCCCCCTGTCCCCTCTTGTCCACCCCCAAGTCCCCACCTTGAGGTTCTCGGCCACCAAGGGGACGTGGACACTGGTCCCACCTCAGCTCTTGGGTCTCCCCAGTGTCCCCACCGTCCCCATGTCCTCATCTTGGGCTTCCAAGTCCTCAGGGGACACCAGGACACGGCCCTCCCTGGTTCCTGCCTGTCCCCAAGGTCCTCAATGCCCTCCAGCTGTCCCCAGTGTCCCCTGGATGTCCCCAAAATCCTCATCTTGAGCTTCCAACTGCTGAGGGGACACCACTACTTGTCCCTCCTTGGTTCC
>NW_015092248.1:0-1554 GCF_001431845.1 Calidris pugnax | reverse complement strand
CCACGGGTTCCTCCTGGGCTCTGGTGGTTCTCCATGGACCACGTGTCTCCAACGTGGTCCCCCCCATGTCCCCAACATCCCCCTGTCCCCTCTTGTCCACCCCCAAGTCCCCACCTTGAGGTTCTCGGCCACCAAGGGGACGTGGACACTGGTCCCACCTCAGCTCTTGGGTCTCCCCAGTGTCCCCACCGTCCCCATGTCCTCATCTTGGGCTTCCAAGTCCTCAGGGGACACCAGGACACGGCCCTCCCTGGTTCCTGCCTGTCCCCAAGGTCCTCAATGCCCTCCAGCTGTCCCCAGTGTCCCCTGGATGTCCCCAAAATCCTCATCTTGAGCTTCCAACTGCTGAGGGGACACCACTGCTTGTCCCTCCTTGGTTCCTGCCTGTCCCCAAGGTCCCCAAGATCCTCATCTTGAGGTTCTTTCTACTGAGATGTCACCACTTGTCTCTCTTTGGTTCCTGGCTGTCTCCAGTGTCCCCTGGATGTCCCCATGTCCCCATCTTGAGCTTCCAACTGCTGAGGGGACACCACCACTTGGCCCTCCTTGGTTCCTGCCTGTCCCCAAAGTCCCCAAGATCCTCATCTTGAGCTTCCAACTGCCGAGATGTCACCACCACTTGTCCCTCCTTGGTTCCTGGCTGTCTCCAGGTGTCCCCAATGTCCCCTGGATGTCCCCAAGATCCTCATCTTGAGCTTCCAACTGCTGAAGGGTCTCCACAACTTGTCCCTCCTTGGTTCCTGCCTGTCCCCAAGGTCCTCAATGCCCTCCAGCTGTCCCCAATGTCCCCTGGATGTCCCCAAAATCCTCATCTTGAGGTTCTTTCCACTCAGATGTCACCACCACTTGTCCCTCCTTGGTTCCTGGCTGTCTCCAGGTGTCCCCAATGTCCCCTGGATGTCCCCAAAATCCTCATCTTGAGGTTCTTTCCACTCAGATGTCACCACCACTTGTCCCTCCTTGGTTCCTGGCTGTCTCCAGGTGTCCCCAATGTCCCCTGGATGTCCCCAAAATCCTCATCTTGAGGTTCTTTCCACTCAGATGTCACCACCACTTGTCCCTCCTTGGTTCCTGGCTGTCTCCAGGTGTCCCCAATGTCCCCTGGATGTCCCCAAAATCCTCATCTTGAGGTTCTTTCCACTCAGATGTCACCACCACTTGTCCCTCCTTGGTTCCTGGCTGTCTCCAGGTGTCCCCAATGTCCCCTGGATGTCCCCAAAATCCTCATCTTGAGGTTCTTTCCACTCAGATGTCACCACCACTTGTCCCTCCTTGGTTCCTGGCTGTCTCCAGGTGTCCCCAATGTCCCCTGGATGTCCCCAAAATCCTCATCTTGAGGTTCTTTCCACTGAGACGTCACCACCACTTGTCCCTGCCTGGTTCCTGCCCGTCCCCAAGGTCCCTCCCGTGTCCCCAAGGTCCCTCCCATGCCCCCGAGGTCCCCCCACCTTGAACTTCTTGCCGCTGAGGGGGCAGAGCCACTTGTCCTTGCCCAGCTCCTGGGTGTTGGCCGTGACGAACTTCTCCAGCTCCTGCTCGGGGTCCTTCCTCCCC
>NW_015092247.1:0-1163 GCF_001431845.1 Calidris pugnax | reverse complement strand
TTTCCCCAGTTTTCCACCCCTTCCTCACTAGCATCGTTCTGGGAGTGGTGGCCGTCTCACTCCTCCTCCTGGCTGCAGCCACCTACTGTGCCGTGAAGAAAGGTGAGTGATTTGGGGACACTGAGGGGAAACAATGAGGTGAAACCCAGAGGGGAGGTTAAATGACCCATCCTGGTTGAGCATTGCCAGTTCATTACCCCATATCATGGGACGGGGAAAGAAACCTTTCCTTTATCAGCTCTGGGGAGGAAAGGTAGCTGTGACAGAGAAGACAAAATGTTTCTTTGCTCCTGGGAAATATTTGTTCCCAGCCTTTTGGGCACAAGAAGGGAGTCTCCGTGGTACAAACACGGCTCCTCAACACTTAAGCTGTGCATGGCGGTTGAGAGCTTGGTAGAAACCCATCTGGAATCACTCTTACATTGAGAGAAAAATGGCACCCTGAGTGAGGTGTGGAGGTTCATCCCATCTTGTTCATGGGGCAGCCCAGAGCACAGAGAGCCAGGGCTGGGCAGTAACTCTGCCTCCCTGCCTCTCCCTTCCTTTTCCTTGCAGGGGCCTGCAGAGAGAGATGCCAAAGGTGAGCACTGATCCCTCCTGGCTGTGGGGCTGAGGGCAAGGAGGGAGGTGAGACAATAGCCTCCCGGATGCCCTGAGGTGGTCCTTGGCCATGGGCAGCATGGTTTGTATCTGTGGGTGGCTTCCCCCAGGCTGGAGACAGGGAGGAGCTGGGCTTACCCTGGGCTTGACTCCAGCCATGGACCTGAAACAAGAAAGCCCCATCAATGGGAATGACCCCAATGTCCCCTTTATATGCAGGACACAGACAGAAAAATCCTTTCCCCACTTTGTTCCAGGCAGCAGCAACTTCCGAGCCAGGAGACTGAAGTGACTGTGGACAATGGAATACAGTGTGAGTACCACCTCCTCCTCCTGGGTGAGCCATGGACCCCTCTCTCCTTGGGGACCCCCTTTGTGTGGGGGGGCTTCCCTCCAGCACCGCCAGCAGCCCTGTGCCCATCACCCAGCCGTGTGGGGGTCTCAGAAGCTGCACAGAGTTGAAGGGACATGACCAAAAACCACTTTCCACCATCTCCACCCTCATGGGGCTGCCATAGAGAAAGTGTTCCATTACCACCTACAGTCCCTGCCATTAATTTCCC
>NW_015092246.1:0-2591 GCF_001431845.1 Calidris pugnax | reverse complement strand
GTGGGGGAGGGGTGGCCCCGGGGTGGGGGAGGGGCGATGGTGCTCACGGAGAAGAGCATGTTCTTCTTGTCCTGGTTGACGGCGCGAGGGTCGGGGACGGGCTCCGTGTGCTTGATGACGGACACCGACTCCCCTGCACCAGTATATCCCAGTTCAGACCAGTACGGACCAGTACGGACCAGTATGCACCAGTATACCCCCCTCCCAGTTCATCCCAGTTCATCCCAGTCCCCTCCCAGTTCATTCCACTTCATCCCAGTTCATCCTAGTCCTCTCTCAGGCCATCTCGGTCCTCTCCCAGTTCATCCCAGTTCATCCCAGTTCACACCAGTACACACCAGTACGCACCAGTACCTCCCTAGTCCCAGTCCAGGCCATCCCAGTTCATCCCAGTCCTCTCCCAGTCCATCTCAGTCCTCTCCCAGTTCATCCCAGTTCATCCCAGTTCATCCCAGTTCACACCAGTTCACACCAACACCTCCCCTAATCCCCTCCCAGTTCATCCCAGTTCATCCCAGTTCATCCTAGTGCTCTCCCAGGCCATCTCGGTCCTCTCCCAGTTCATCCCAGTCCATCCCAGTTCACACCAGTCCACACCAGTAGCCCCCCCACTCCCCTCCCGGTCCATCCCAGTTCATCCCAGTCCCCGTCCAGTCCATCCCAGTCCATCCCAGTCCCCTCCCAGTTCATCCCAGTCCCCTCCCAGTCCATCCCAGTCCCTCCCACTCCCCTCCCAGCCCCTCCCAGTTACTCCCAGTGCCCTCTAGTCTCTCCCAGTCCCTTCCCAGTCCCTCCCAGTGCCCTCCCAGTCCCTTCAAACCCCATCAAACCCCTCCCAGTCTCTCCCAGTCCCTTCCCAGTTACTCCCAGTCCCTCCCAATCCCTCCCCCCAGTGCCCTCCCAGTCCCTCCCAGTCCCCTCCCAGTGCCCTCCCAGTGCCTCCCAGTCCCTCCCAGTGCTCACCAGTAAGGATGGACTGATCCACCCGCAGCGTCGTGGACTTGATGGAGAGGATGCGGATGTCGGCCGGGACCTTGTCACCCACTGGGGGGGAACTGGGAGTTACTGGGACATACTGGGAGACACTGGGATCCTCCGGGGGGGGGTACTGGGATGGTCCAAGGGGTTACTGGGGGCTACTGGGAGCTCCAGAAGGTTACTGGGAGCTACTGGGGGCTACTGGGATGGTCCAAGGGGTTACTGGGAGCTACTGGGAGCTACTGGGATCCTCCAGGGTGGCTACTGGGAGCTCCAGGGGCGTTACTGGGAGCTCCAGAAGGTTACTGGGAGCTACTGGGGGGGCTACTGGGAGCTACTGGGATGGTCCAGGGGGGTTACTGGGAGCTACTGGGATGGTTCAAGGGGCTACTGGGAGCTCCAGAAGGTTACTGGGAGCTACTGGGGGCTACTGGGATGGTCCAAGGGGTTACTGGGAGCTACTGGGAGCTACTGGGATCCTCCAGGGTGGCTACTGGGAGCTCCAGGGGCGTTACTGGGAGCTCCAGAAGGTTACTGGGAGCTACTGGGGGGGCTACTGGGAGCTACTGGGATGGTCCAGGGTGGCTACTGGGAGCTCCAGAAGGTTACTGGGAGGTACTGGGAGGTACTGGGCTGTCCCCTCACCGGCCACCTCGGCGATGTCCCCGGGGACGAGGTCCCGGGCCTTGATGCGCTGCACGGCCTTTCGGTCGGCGCGATAGACCTTCCCCATCTCGGGCTCGTACTCCTTCAGCGCCTCGATGGCGTTCTCCGCGTTGCGCTCCTGCCACCGGCGGGGGAGGGGACACCAGTTGGGGACACCCCGGGGACACGGGGGGACACCGGGGACACCAGGGGACACCATAAGGACGTCCAGAGACACCATAAAGACGTCGAGAGACACCATAAAGACGTCGACAAGCACAAGAATGTGAGGAGAACATCAAAGGAACATCAGGAGAACATCAGGAGAACATCAGGAGGGATCAAAGGGACATTGGGGACACCAGGAGACACCATAAAGATGTCAAGAGACACCATAAAGACGTCGACAACCACAAAAACATGAGGAGAACATCAAAGGAACATCAGGAGAACATCAGGAGAAGGTCAGGAGAACATCAGGAGGGATCAAAGGGACGTTGGGGACACCACAGGGACATCAGGGGACACCACGGGGACACCGGGGGACACCATAAGGACGTCGAGAGACACCATAAAGACGTTGACAAGCACAAGAACGTGAGGAGAACATCAAAGGAACATCAGGAGAAGGTCAGGAGAACATCAGAAGGGGTCAAAGGGATGTTGGGGACATCGGGGGACACCATAAGGACATCGAGAGACACCATAAAGACATCAAGAACCACAAAAACATGAGGAGAACATCAAGGGAACATCAGGAGAACATCAGGAGGGATCAAAGGGACGTTGGGGACATTGAGGGACACCAGGAGACACCATAAAGATGTCAAGAGACACCACAGGGACGTCGAGAAGCACAAGAACGTGAGGAGAACATCAAAGGAACATCAGGAGAACGTCAGGAGGGATCAAAGGGACGTTGGGGACATTGAGGGATGGTCCACATCTCCAAGGGCCACCTCAATGTC
>NW_015092245.1:0-2029 GCF_001431845.1 Calidris pugnax | reverse complement strand
GGGAGGGGATTGGGGGGCACTGGGAGGGAGTTAAAGGGGACTGGGAGGGATTAGAGAGCACTGAGGGGGAACTGGGAGGCACTGGGAGGGAGATAGAGGGGACTGGGAGGGACTGGGGTATGAACTGGGAGGGCACTGGGATGGACTGGGAGAGACTGGGAGGGCACTGGGAGTGGATTAGGGGTCACTGGGATCAACTGGGAGGGACTGGGATGGACTGGGAGGGGATTGGGGGGCACTGGGAGGGAGTTAAAGGGGACTGGGAGGGATTAGAGAGCACTGAGGGGGAACTGGGAGGCACTGGGAGGGAGATAGAGGGGACTGGGAGGGACTGGGGAGGTCATTGGTGGCAACTGGGAGCAACTGGGGGGGAACTGGGAGGGATTGGGAGGGACTGGGAGAGGACTGGGAGGGACCTAGAGGGGACTGGGAGGGAGCTAAAGGGAACTGGGAGGCACTGGGAGGGAGATAGAGGGACTGGGAGGGGACTGGGAGGCACTGGGAGGGACTGGGATGAACTGGGAGGCACTGGGGCTGCCCCCCACCCCCTCTAGGGCCCCTCCCAGTCCCATAGAGAAGAGAAATTTGGGGTAAAGTATGATTATATTGAGCTATACTGGTTTATACTGGTTTTTACTGGTTCTTACTGGTCTATACTGGTTTATACTGGTTTTTACTGGTTTATACTGGTTTATACTGGGACTCACCAGGTCCTAGACCCCCTCTAGGGCCCCTCCCAGTCCCATAAAGAAGAGAAATTTGGGGTAAAGTACGATTATATCGGGTTATACTGGTCTATACTGGTCTATACTGGTCTATACTGGTTCATACTGGTTTAAACGGGGACTCACCAGGTTCTGGACCCCCTCTAGGGCCCCTCCCAGTCCCATAAAGAAGGGAAATACGGGGGTAGAATATGACTATACTGGTTTAGACTAGTCTATACTGGTCTATACTGGTTTGTACTGGTCTATACTGGTTCTTACTGGTTTCTACTGGGACTCACCAGGTTCTGGACCCCCTCTAGGGCCCCTCCCAGTCCCATAGAGAAGAGAAATTTGGGGTAAAGTATGATTATATTGAGCTATACTGGTTTATACTGGTTTTTACTGGTTCTTACTGGTCTATACTGGTTTATACTGGTTTTTACTGGTTTATACTGGTTTATACTGGGACTCACCAGGTCCTAGACCCCCTCTAGGGCCCCTCCCAGTCCCATAAAGAAGAGAAATTTGGGGTAAAGTACGATTATATCGGGTTATACTGGTCTATACTGGTCTATACTGGTCTATACTGGTCTATACTGGTCTATACTGGTCTATACTGGTCTATACTGGTCTATACTGGTCTATACTGGTCTATACTGGTCTATACTGGTCTATACTGGTCTATACTGGTCTATACTGGTCTATACTGGTTTATACTGGTTTATACTGGCTTATACTGGGTCTATACTGGTTTGTACTGGTCTATACTGGTTCTTTTGGGAGGGACTGGGAGGGGACTGGGAGGGGACTGGGAGGGACCTAGAGGGGACTGGGAGGGAGCTAAAGGGAACTGGGAGGCACTGGGAGGGAGATAGAGGGACTGGGAGGGGACTGGGAGGGACTGGGAGGGAACTGGGAGGCACTGGGAGGGGACTGGGATGAACTGGGAGGCACTGGGGCTGCCCCCCACCCCCTCTAGGGCCCCTCCCAGTCCCATAGAGAAGAGAAATTTGGGGTAAAGTATGATTATATTGGGTTATACTGGTTTATACTGGTTTTTACTGGTCTATACTGGTTCATACTGGTTTAAACGGGGACTCACCAGGTTCTGGACCCCCTCTAGGGCCCCTCCCAGTCCCGTAAAGAAGAGAAATTTGGGGCAAAGTATGATTATATTGGGTTATACTGGTTTATACTGGTCTATACTGGTCTATACTGGTTCATACTGGTTTAAACGGGGACTCACCAGGTTCTGGACCCCCTCTAGGGCCCCTCCCAGTCCCGTAAAGAAGAGAAATTTGGGGCAAAGTATGATTATATTG
>NW_015092244.1:0-2424 GCF_001431845.1 Calidris pugnax | reverse complement strand
TTTGGGGGGACAGACAGGGGGACAGATGGGGGGGATAGATGGGGGGACAGACAGGGGGACAGAGGGACAGACGGGGGGACACATTGGGGGACAGATGGGGGAGGGACAGAGGGACAGAGAGGAGCCCAGAGAATGGACAGACAGACAGACAGTGGAAAAGGAGGGAAGGAACGTGGAAGACAGAGGGACGTGTCTATGGATGGATGGAGGAGCTTTGAGGACAGAGGAGCCCAGAGAATGGACAGACAGACAGACAGTGGAAAAGGAGGGAAGGAACGTGGAAGACAGAGGGACGTGTCTATGGATGGATGGAGGAGCTTTGAGGACAGAGGAGCCCAGAGAATGGACAGACAGACAGACAGTGGAAAAGGAGGGAAGGAACGTGGAAGACAGAGGGACGTGTCTATGGATGGATGGAGGAGCTTTGAGGACAGAGGAGCCCAGAGAATGGACAGACAGACAGACAGTGGAAAAGGAGGGAAGGAACGTGGAAGACAGAGGGACGTGTCTATGGATGGATGGAGGAGCTTTGAGGACAGAGGAACCCAGAGAATGGACAGACAGACAGAAGAAGAGGAGGAGGAGGAACATGAAGGACAGAGAGAAGTGTCTATGGAGAGATGGAGAAGCTCTGAAGACTGAGGAGCCCGGAGGACAGACGGACAGAGGAAGAGGAGGAACATGGAGGACACAAGGAGGTATCTATGGATGGATGGAGGAGATCAGAGGATGGAGAACCCCAGAGGACAGACGGACAGAGGAAGAGGAGGAACATGGAGGACACAAGGAGGTATCTATGGATGGATGGAGAAGCTGTGGGGCCGGAGGAGCCCAAAGAATGGACAGACAGACAGATGAGCATGAACATGGAGGACAGAAGGAGGTATCTATGGATGGATGGAGAAGTTCTGAAGACCAAGGAGCCCAGAGGACAGATGGACAGAGGAAGAGGACACAAGGAGGTATCTATGGATGGATGGAGAAGCTCTGAAGACCAAGGAGCCCAGAGGACAGACGGACAGAGGAAGAAGAGGAACATGGAGGACAGAAGGAGGTGTCTATGGAGAGATGGAGAAGCTCTGAAGACCGAGGAGCCCAGAGGACAGACGGACAGAGGAAGAGGAGGACAGAAGGAGGTATCTATGGATGGATGGAGAAGCTCTGAAGGCTGAGGAGCCCAGAGGACAGTGGACAGAGGAAGAGGAGGAAGGTGAAGGACACAAGGAGGTGTCTATGGATGGCTGGAGGAGCTGGGACAGAGGAAGAGGAGGAAGGTGGAGGACACAAGGAGGTATCTATGGATGGATGGAGAAGCTGTGGGGCCGGAGGAGCCCAAAGAATGGACAGACAGACAGATGAGCATGAACATGGAGGACAGAAGGAGGTATCTATGGATGGATGGAGAAGTTCTGAAGACCAAGGAGCCCAGAGGACAGATGGACAGAGGAAGAGGAGGACACAAGGAGGTATCTATGGATGGATGGAGAAGCTCTGAAGACCAAGGAGCCCAGAGGACAGACGGACAGAGGAAGAAGAGGAACATGGAGGACAGAAGGAGGTGTCTATGGAGAGATGGAGAAGCTCTGAAGACCGAAGAGCCAAGAGGACAGACGGACAGAGGAAGAGGAGGACAGAAGGAGGTATCTATGGATGGATGGAGAAGCTCTGAAGGCTGAGGAGCCCAGAGGACAGTGGACAGAGGAAGAGGAGGAAGGTGAAGGACACAAGGAGGTGTCTATGGATGGCTGGAGGAGCTTGGGGCCGGAGCAGCCCTCGGGACGGACAGACAGACAGATGAGCAGGAACATGGAGGACACAAGGAGGTATCTATGGATGGATGGAGAAGCTCTGAAGGCTGAGGAGCCCAGAGGACAGACGGACAGAGGAAGAGGAGGACACAAGGAGGTATCTATGGATGGATGGAGAAGCTCTGAAGATTGAGGAACCCAGAGAATGGACAGACAGACAGAAGAAGAGGAAGAGGAGGAAGGTGGAGGACAGAAGGAGGTGTCTATGGATGGATGGAGGAGCTCTGAAGGCCGAGGAGCCCAGAGGACAGACGGACAGAGGAAGAGGAGGACAGAAGGAGGTATCTATGGATGGCTGGAGGAGCTGTGGGGCCGGAGCAGCCCTCGGGACGGACAGACGGACGGACGGGGAGGCCTGACCTTGACGGAGTAGGCGAGGGAGATGGTGACGGCCAGGGGCAGCCCCTCGGGGACGGCCACCACCAGGACGGTGACGCCGATGATGAAGAACTTGACCCAGTACTGGACGTAGACGGGGGTGCACTCGGCCAGCCAGGGCCGCCCCTCCACCACGAAGGTCTCGATGACGAAGTAGAGCACCAGGATGATGACGGTCACCGCCGACATGGCCAGCCCTGCCCCACACACGGCCCTCAGACCCACGGCGGGGGGACAC
>NW_015092243.1:0-4322 GCF_001431845.1 Calidris pugnax | reverse complement strand
TTTTGGTGCCATTTAGAGGCCTTTTGGGACCATTTAGAGGCCATATCGGGGCCATTTGGGGTCATTTTGGGGCCATTCAGGGCCGTTTTGGGGCCATTTTAGGGAGCTTCTGGGGCCACTTTGGGGCCATTTTCAGCCATTTTGGGTACAATTGGGGCCATTTGGAAATTTTCAGCCATTTTGGGTACAATTGGGGCCATTTGGAAACAATTGGTGCAATTTTGTGGCCATTTGGGGTCATTTTGGGGCCATTTGGGGCCACTTTGGTGCCATTACGGGACCATTTGGTGCCATTTAAGGCCATTTTTGGGCCATTTGGTGCCATTTTGGGGCCATTGGGTGCCATTTCGGGACCATTTGGTGCCATTTCGGGACCATTTGAGGCCTTTTAGGGACATTTGGGGCCATCCAGGGTCATTTTGGGCCTATTTTGGGGCCATTTCAGGACATTTTGGGGACAATTGGTGCCATTTCAGGACCATTGGGGGCCATTCAGGGTCATTTTGGGGCCATTTTCAGCCATTTTTAGGCCATTTGGTGCCATTTCGGGACCATTTGGTGCCATTTCGGGACCTTTTGAGGCCTTTAGGGACACTTGGGGTGATTTTGGGTCATTTTGGGTCGCTTTTGGTCACCTTGAGGTGCGGGAGGAGGCGCTGGCGCAGCTGCTCCAGGCTGAGGGGGCTGCGGGCGAATCCCACCACCCGCGTGTCGTCTGGAAGGAGCCCGTCCCGGAACAGCCACCTGGGGGGGGACACGGGGTCACCAAGGGCCACCACGGGCCACCAAGGGGCCACCAAGAACCACCATGGGGCCACCACGGGCCACCAGGGTCACCATGGGGCCACCACAGGGACACCAGGGGGTCACCAGGGCCACCAAGGGGACATGGGAAGGTGGGGACGTGGGGATGGGGGCCACCACGGGCCACCAGAGGGACATGGGGGTCACCAAAGGCCACCAGGGCCACCAAAGGGACATGGGGAGGTGAGGACGTGGGGATGGGGGCCACCAAGGGCCACCAGGGCCACCATGGGGACATGGGGATGGGGGCCACCACGGGGCCACCAAGGGGACACCATGGGGAGGTGGGGACATGGGGACGTGGGGATGGGGGTCACCACGGGCCACCAAAGGGACATGGGGAGGTGGGGACATGGGGATGGGGGCCACCAGGGGGACATGGGGGTCACCAAGGGCCACCAGGGCCACCATGGGGATGTGGGGACACAAGGACGTGGGGATGGGGGCCACCATGGCCACCAAAGGCCACCACAGGGACATGGGGGTCACCATGGGTCACCACAGGGACATGGGGGTCACCAAGGGGACATGGGGACACAGGAACGTGGGGATGGGGGTCATCAAGGGCCACCAAAGGGACATGGGGGTCACCAAGTGCCACCAAGGTCACCATGGGTCACCATGGGGCCACCAGGGGGTCACCAGGGCCACCAAGAACCACCATGGGGCCACCAAGGCCACCACAGGGACACCAGGGGGTCACCAGGGCCACCAAGGGCCACCACAGGGACATGGGGAGGTGGGGACGTGGGGATGGGGGCCACCAGGGCAACCAGGGCGACCACGGGGACATGGGGAGGTGGGGACGTGGGGATGGGGGCCACCATGGCCACCAAAGGCCACCAAGGGGACATGGGGGTCACCAAGGGCCATCAAGGGCCACCACGGGAACATGGGGAGGTGAGGACATGGGGACGTGGGGATGGGGGTCACCATGGGCCACCAAAGGCCACCATGGGGCCACCAGGGACATGGGGATGGGGGCCACCACGGGTCACCATGAGGACATGGGGGTCACCAAGGGTCACCAAGGGCCACCAGGGCCACCATGGGGATATGGGGGCCAACAGGGCCACCAAGGGCCACCAGGGCCACCAGAAGGACATGGGGACAAGGAGGTCAATGGGGCCACCAGGGCCACCACGGGGGTCACCAAGGGCCACCAGGGCCACCATGGGGACATGGGGCCACAAGGACATGGGGATGGGGGCCACCAAGGGCCACCACGGGGACAAGGGGGTCACCAGGGCCACCATGGGGAGGTGAGGACATGGGGACGTGGGGATGGGGGCCACCACGGGCCACCAGGGCCACCATGGGGACATGGGGGTCACCAAGGGCCACCAGGGTCACCATGGGGATGTGGGGACACAAGGACATGGGGATGGGGGTCACCAAGGGCCACCATGGGGAGGTGGGGACATGGGGACGTGGGGATGGGGGTCACCACGGGCCACCAAAGGGACATGGGGAGGTGGGGACATGGGGATGGGGGCCACCAGGGGGACATGGGGGTCACCAAGGGCCACCAGGGCCACCATGGGGATGTGGGGACACAAGGACGTGGGGATGGGGGCCACCATGGCCACCAAAGGCCACCACAGGGACATGGGGGTCACCATGGGTCACCACAGGGACATGGGGGTCACCAAGGGGACATGGGGACACAGGAACGTGGGGATGGGGGTCATCAAGGGCCACCAAAGGGACATGGGGGTCACCAAGTGCCACCAAGGTCACCATGGGTCACCATGGGGCCACCAGGGGGTCACCAGGGCCACCAAGAACCACCATGGGGCCACCAAGGCCACCACAGGGACACCAGGGGGTCACCAGGGCCACCAAGGGCCACCACAGGGACATGGGGACAAGGAGGTCAATGGGGCCACCAGGGCCACCATGGGGACAAGGGGGTCACCAAGGGCCACCATGGGGAGGTGGGGACATGGGGATGGGGGCCACCAAGGGCCACCAAGGGCCACCATGGGGACATGGGGACAAGGGGGTCAATGGGGCCACCACGGGGGTCACCAAGGGCCACCAGAGCCACAGGGACAGGGGGACGTGGGGATGGGGGCCACCAGGGCCACCATGGGGACATGGGGACACAAGGACATGGGGATGGGGGCCACCAGGGGGACACGGGGGTCAATGGGGTCACCAAGGGCCACCCTGAGGAGCTGGGGCCACCATCATGGTCCCCAAGGCCACCAGGGGGCACCAGGGGGTCACCAGGGGCCACCCCCACCAGTGGGGACACTGGGGACACTGGGGGATACTGGGGGGGCACTGGGGGCCGTACCAGATGGTGGGGTAGATCTTCTTCTTGGCCAGGTCCCCCTGGGTTTGGGGAGAAAAAGGGAAATTTAGGGAAAGAATGGAAAAGGGAGGAGAAAAAAAATGAGGTTTTTGGGGGAAAAGGAGGGTTTTGGGGGAAAAAAGGAGAGTTTTGGGGAAAAAGGAGGGGTTGTTGGGGGAAAAATGAAGAGTTTTGGATAAAAAAGTTTTGGTTTGAGTAAAAAAAGAGAGTTTTTTGGGTGAAAAAGAGTGTTTTTTGGTGAAAAAGGAGAATTTGGGGGGGGAAATGGGGTTTTGGGGTAAAAAAGAGTTTTCTTTGGGTGAAAAAGAGTCTTTTTGGGTGAAAAAGGAGAATTTGGGGGTAAAAAATGGGGTTTTTGGGGAAAAAAAGGGATTTGGGGAAAAATTGGGGGATTTGGGGGTGAAAAAGGAGAGGGTTTTTGAAAAAAAATGTTTTTTTGGGTAAAAAAGGAGAATTTAGGGGTAAAAAGGGGGGTTTGGGGAAAAAAAAGGGTCTTCTTGGGGTGAAAAAGTCTTTTTGGGTGAAAAAGGAGAATTTGGGAGTAAAAATGGGGTTTTGGGGTAAAAAAAGGGGGATTTGGGGGAAAAAAGGGGGATTTGGGGGTGAAAAAGGAGAGGATTTTGGGAAAAAAAAGGGGGGGTTGGGGTAAAAAAGGAGAATTTAGGGGTAAAAAGGGGGGTTTGAGGAAAAAAAGGGGAGTTTGGGGAAAAAAAGAGTTTTCTTTGGGTGAAAAAGAGTCTTTTTGGGTGAAAAAGAAGAATTTGGGAGTAGAAATGGGGTTTTGAGGTAAAAAAGGGGATTTGGGGAAAAACTGGGGGATTTGGGGGTGGAAAAGGAGAGGTTTTTGGAAAAAAAGGGGGTTTGTTGGGGAAAAAAGAAGAGTTTTGGATAAAAAAGGAGAGTTTGGGGTGAAAAACGGGAGTTTTGAGTAAAAAAAAAGTTTTCTTGGGGTGAAAAAGAGTCTTTTTGGGTAGAAAAGAAGAACTTGGGGTAAAAAAAGGGGGTTTGGGGTAAAAAAAAAGGGGGTTTGGGGAAAAATTGGGGATTTTGGGGTGGAAAAGGGGGGGTTTGGGTAAAAAATGAGAAGTTCTAGGTACAAAATGAGAGGTTTTGGGTAAAAAAGAGTTTTCTCGGGGTAAAAAATGGGTTTTTTGGACTGAAAAAAAAGGATTTGGGGTGAGAAAGTGTTTTTTCTGGG
>NW_015092242.1:0-4556 GCF_001431845.1 Calidris pugnax | reverse complement strand
AGTCAACTGGAAGGTCAACTGGGGGCAACTTGGAGGGAGTAGGAAGCAACTGGAAGAACCAAAGGTCAACGGAAAGCAGCAGAAGTCAACTGGAAGGTCAACTGGGGGCAATCGGGGTCAACTGGGAGGGAGTAGGAAGCAACTGGAAGAACCCAAAGTCAACTGGAAGAACCAAAAGTCAACTGGAAGAACCCAAAGTCAACGGGAAGAACCCAAAGTCAACGGGAAGAACCCAAAGTCAACGGGAAGAACCCAAAGTCAACGGGAAGAACCCAAAGTCAACGGGAAGAACCCAAAGTCAACGGGAAGAACCCAAAGTCAACGGGAAGAACCCAAAGTCAACGGGAAGAACCCAAAGTCAACGGGAAGAACCCAAAGTCAACGGGAAGAACCCAAAGTCAACGGGAAGAACCCAAAGTCAACGGGAAGAACCCAAAGTCAACGGGAAGAACCCAAAGTCAACGGGAAGAACCCAAAGTCAACGGGAAGAACCCAAAGTCAACGGGAAGAACCCAAAGTCAACGGGAAGAACCCAAAGTCAACGGGAAGAACCCAAAGTCAACGGGAAGAACCCAAAGTCAACGGGAAGAACCCAAAGTCAACGGGAAGAACCCAAAGTCAACGGGAAGAACCCAAAGTCAACGGGAAGAACCCAAAGTCAACGGGAAGAACCCAAAGTCAACGGGAAGAACCCAAAGTCAACGGGAAGAACCCAAAGTCAACGGGAAGAACCCAAAGTCAACGGGAAGAACCCAAAGTCAACGGGAAGAACCCAAAGTCAACGGGAAGAACCCAAAGTCAACGGGAAGAACCCAAAGTCAACGGGAAGAACCCAAAGTCAACGGGAAGAACCCAAAGTCAACGGGAAGAACCCAAAGTCAACGGGAAGAACCCAAAGTCAACGGGAAGAACCCAAAGTCAACGGGAAGAACCCAAAGTCAACGGGAAGAACCCAAAGTCAACGGGAAGAACCCAAAGTCAACGGGAAGAACCCAAAGTCAACGGGAAGAACCCAAAGTCAACGGGAAGAACCCAAAGTCAACGGGAAGAACCCAAAGTCAACGGGAAGAACCCAAAGTCAACGGGAAGAACCCAAAGTCAACGGGAAGAACCCAAAGTCAACGGGAAGAACCCAAAGTCAACGGGAAGAACCCAAAGTCAACGGGAAGAACCCAAAGTCAACGGGAAGAACCCAAAGTCAACGGGAAGAACCCAAAGTCAACGGGAAGAACCCAAAGTCAACGGGAAGAACCCAAAGTCAACGGGAAGAACCCAAAGTCAACGGGAAGAACCCAAAGTCAACGGGAAGAACCCAAAGTCAACGGGAAGAACCCAAAGTCAACGGGAAGAACCCAAAGTCAACGGGAAGAACCCAAAGTCAACGGGAAGAACCCAAAGTCAACGGGAAGAACCCAAAGTCAACGGGAAGAACCCAAAGTCAACGGGAAGAACCCAAAGTCAACGGGAAGAACCCAAAGTCAACGGGAAGAACCCAAAGTCAACGGGAAGAACCCAAAGTCAACGGGAAGAACCCAAAGTCAACGGGAAGAACCCAAAGTCAACGGGAAGAACCCAAAGTCAACGGGAAGAACCCAAAGTCAACGGGAAGAACCCAAAGTCAACGGGAAGAACCCAAAGTCAACGGGAAGAACCCAAAGTCAACGGGAAGAACCCAAAGTCAACGGGAAGAACCCAAAGTCAACGGGAAGAACCCAAAGTCAACGGGAAGAACCCAAAGTCAACGGGAAGAACCCAAAGTCAACGGGAAGAACCCAAAGTCAACGGGAAGAACCCAAAGTCAACGGGAAGAACCCAAAGTCAACGGGAAGAACCCAAAGTCAACGGGAAGAACCCAAAGTCAACGGGAAGAACCCAAAGTCAACGGGAAGAACCCAAAGTCAACGGGAAGAACCCAAAGTCAACGGGAAGAACCCAAAGTCAACGGGAAGAACCCAAAGTCAACGGGAAGAACCCAAAGTCAACGGGAAGAACCCAAAGTCAACGGGAAGAACCCAAAGTCAACGGGAAGAACCCAAAGTCAACGGGAAGGTCAACTGGAGGCAACCAGGGTCAACTGGAAGGGAGTAGGAGTCAACTGGGACGGAGGAGAAGGCAACGGGAGGCAACTGGAGTCAACTGGGAGGGACTAGGAGGCAACTGGAGGCAACTGGGGTCAACTGGGAGGGACTAGGAGGCAACTGGGAGGGAGCAGGAGGCAACTGGAAGAACCAAAAGTCAACTGGAAGAACCCAAAGTCAATGGGAACCAGAAAAAGTCAACTGGAAGGTCAACTGGGGTCAACTGGGAGGGAGTAGGAGGCAACTGGGGGCGACTGGGGGCAACTGGGGGTGACTGGGAGGGAGTAGGAGGCAACTGGGAGCGACTGGAGTCAATTGGGGTCAACGTAGAGGGAGTAGAAGGGAACTGGAAGAACCCAAAGTCAACTGAAAGCATCACAAGTCAACGGGAAGGTCAACTGGAGGCAACCAGGGTCAACTGGGAGGGAGAAGGAGTCAACTGGGAGGGAGTAGGAGGCAACGGGAAGAACCCAAAGTCAACTGGAAGAACCAAAAGTCAACGGGAAGGTCAACTGGAGGCAACCAGGGTCAACTGGGAGGGAGTAGGAGGCAACTGGGGGCAACTGGGGGCGACTGGGGGCAACTGGGGGTGACTGGGAGGGAGTAGGAGGCAACTGGGAGCGACTGGAGTCAATTGGGGTCAACGTGGAGGGAGTAGAAGGGAACTGGAAGAACCCAAAGTCAACTGAAAGCATCACAAGTCAACGGGAAGGTCAACTGGAGGCAACCAGGGTCAACTGGGAGGGAGAAGGAGTCAACTGGGAGGGAGTAGGAGGCAACGGGAAGAACCCAAAGTCAACTGGAAGAACCAAAAGTCAACGGGAAGGTCAACTGGAGGCAACCAGGGTCAACTGGGAGGGAGTAGGAGGCACCTGGAGGCAACTGGGGTCAACTGGGAAGGAGTAGAAGGCAACTGGAGTCAACTGGGAGGGAGTAGGAGGCAACTGGAAGAACCAAAAGTCAACGGGAAGAACCAAAAGTCAACGGAAAGGTCAACTGGAGGCAACCAGGGTCAACTGGGAGGGAATAGGAGGCAACTGGGGTCAACTGGAAGAATCAAAGGTCAACTGGAAGCAACAAAAGTCAACGGGAAGGTCAACTGGAGGCAGCTGGGGTCAACTGGGAGGGAGTAGGAGGCAACTGGGAGGGACTGGAGTCGACTGGGAGGGAGTAGGAGGCAACTGGAAGAACCAAAGGTCAACGAGAAGAACCAAAAGTCAACGGGAAGCAGCAAAAGTCAACTGGGAGGTCAACTGGGGTCAACTGGGAGGAAGTTGGAGGCAACTGGGGGCAACTGGGGGCGACTGGGAGGGAGGAGGCAGCCCCTGAAGGCCGCGTCCCAGCGGCGCCGATAGTCCAGGCGCACCAGGCCCCGCCCCGAGTTGGGGACGTAGGCGGCCACCACGGAGAGGGAAGGGAACTCGGCCGTCACCACCCGGCCCTCGCGGTCGTGCTCCTCCTCACCTGGGGGGGGAGAGAGGGGGAGGGGGTGAGTGGGGTCAACTGGAGTCAACTGGGAGGGAGAAGGAGGCAACTGGAGTCAACTGGGAGGGAGAATGAGGCAACTGGAAGCAGCAAAAGTCAACTGGAAGAACCCAAAGTCAACGGGAAGAACCAAAAGTCAACGGGAAGGTCAACTGGAGGCAACCGGGGTCAACTGGGAGGGAGTAGGAGGCAACTGGGAGGGAGTAGGAGGCAACTGGGAGTGACTGGGGGTGACTGGGAGGGAGTAGAAGGCAACTGGGATGGAGTAGGAGGCAACTGAAGGCAACCAGGGTCAACTGGGAGAGAGTAGGAGGCAACTGGAAGAACCAAAAGTCAACTGGAGGCAACTGGGGCCAACTGGGAGGGAGTAGGAGGCAACTGGAAGAACCAAAAGTCAACTGGAAGAACCCAAAGTCAACGGGAAGCAGCACAAGTCAACTGGAAGGTCAACTGGGGTCAACTGGGAGGGAGTAGGAGGCAACTGGGGGCAACTGGGGGCGACTGGGGGCAACTGGGGGTGACTGGGAGGGAGTAGGAGGCAACTGGGAGCGACTGGAGTCAATTGGGGTCAACGTGGAGGGAGTAGAAGGGAACTGGAAGAACCTAAAGTCAACTGAAAGCATCACAAGTCAACGGGAAGGTCAACTGGAGGCAACCAGGGTCAACTGGGAGGGAGTAGGAGGCAACTGGGGTCAACTGGGAGAAGCAAAGGTCAACTGGAAGAACCCAAAGTCAACGGGAAGGTCAACTGGGGGCAACTGGGAGGGAGTAGAAGGCAACTGGAAGCAGCAGAAGTCAACTGGAAGAACCCAAAGTCAACTGGAAGGTCAACTGGGGCCAACTGGGGTCAACTGGGAGGGAGTAGGAGGCAACTGGAGGCAACTGGGGGCAATTAGGAGGGAGTAGGAGGCAACTGGGGTCAACTGGAGTCAACTGGGAGGGAGTAGAAGGCAACTGGAAGCAGCAGAAGTCAACTGGAAGAACCCAAAGTCA
>NW_015092241.1:475-4830 GCF_001431845.1 Calidris pugnax | reverse complement strand
CAAGAGGATGCAAGAGGGGGCACGAGGGGGCACAAGGACACACGAGGGGGATGCACGAAGACCCACAGGGATCCATGAGAAGGACACACAAGGAGGTCACACAAGGATGCACGAGGACCCACAAGAGAGGATGCACAAGGACACACGAGGACCCACGAGGACTCACAAGGACCCCCAAGGGGAACACAGGAGGACACAGGAGGAAGCACAAGGAGGCACGAGGATGCACGAGGACACAGGAGGATCCATGAGGACCCACGAGGACCCACGAGGGGGACACAGGAGGACACAGGAGGAAGCACGAGGAGGCACGAGGACCCACAAGGACCCACGAGGACCCACAAGAGGAACACAAGAGGACACACATGGACACACGAGGACACATGAGGACACACGAGAACCCACAAGGACCCACGAGGGGAACACAGGAGGAAGCACGAGGACGCACTAGGACCCATGAGGACACACGAGGACCCACGAGGACCCACAAGGGGAACACAGGAGGACACAGGAGGAAGCACAAGGACCCACAAGGACTCACAAGGACCCACGAGGACCCATGAGGACCTATGAGGGGAACCCAGGAGGACACAGGAGGAAGCACGAGGACACACGAGGATCCATGAGGACCCACAAGGACCCATGAGGACCCACAAGAGGAACACAGAAGGAAGCACGAGGACAGAGGAGGAAGCACAAGGAGGCACGAGGACACACGAGGACCCACAAGAGGAACACAGAAGGAAGCACAAGGACACATGAGGACCCACGAGGACACACAAGGACCCACAAGGGGAACACAGAAGGAAGCACGAAGACACACGAGGAGGCACAAGGACACACGGGGACACAGGAGGACACAGAAGGAAGCACGAGGACCCACGAGGACATACGAGGACCCACGAAGATGCACGAGGAGGCACAAGGATCCACAAGAACCCACAAGGGGAAGACAGGAGGACACAGGAGGACACAGGAGGAAGCACAAGGAGGCACAAGGACCCACAAGAGGAACAAAGAAGGAAGCACGAGGACGCATGAGGACACACACGAGGACCCACAAGGACCCACGAGGACCCACGAGGAGGCACGAGGATCCACAAGGACCCACAAGGGGAACAGAGGAGGACACAGAAGGACACACAAGGACCCACGAGGACCCACAAGGACCCACGAGGACCCACAAGGGGAACCCAGGAGGACACAGGAGGAAGCACGAGGACCCACAAGGACCCGCAAGGACACACAAGGGGAACACAAGAGGACACAGGAGGAAGCACAAGGACACATGAGGAGGCACGAGGACGCACGAGGACTCACGAGGACCCACAAGGGGAAGACAGGAGGACACACATGGACACACGAGGACACACGAGGACACACGAGGACCCACGAGGACCCACAAGAGGAACACAAGAGGACACACATGGACACACGAGGACACATGAGGACACACGAGAACCCACAAGGACCCACGAGGGGAACACAGGAGGAAGCACGAGGACCCACGAGGGCACACGAGGGCACATGAGGACCCACAAGGGGAAGACAGGAGGACACAGGAGGAAGCACAAGGACACACGAGGATCCACCAGGACTCACAAGGACCCACAAGGGGAAGACAGGAGGTCACAGAAGGAAGCACGAGGAAGCACGAGGATCCACAAGGACCCACGAGGACCCACAAGAGGAACACAGAAAGAAGCACAAGGAAGCACGAGGACCCACAAGGACCCATGAGGACCCATAAAGACCCACAAGGACCCACAAGAGGAACACAGGAGGAAGCACGAGGACAGAGGAGGAAGCACAAGGACCCACAAGGACACACAAGGACCCACAAGGGGAACACAAGAGGAAGCACGAGGACCCACGAGGATCCACAAGGACCCACAAGGAGAACACACGAGGACACAGGAGAAAGCACGAGGATCCACGAGGACCCACAAGAGGAACACAGAAGGAAGCACAAGGACACATGAGGAGGCACAAGGACACACGAGGACCCACAAGGGGAACACAGAAGGAAGCACGAGGAAGAACGAGGATACACGAGGACCCACAAGGACCCACGAGGACCCATGAGGGGGACACAGGAGGACACAGAAGGAAGCACGAGGACCCACGAGGACATACGAGGACCCACGAAGATGCACGAGGAGGCACAAGGATCCACAAGAACCCACAAGGGGAAGACAGGAGGACACAGGAGGACACAGGAGGAAGCACAAGGAGGCACAAGGACCCACAAGAGGAACAAAGAAGGAAGCACGAGGACGCATGAGGACACACACGAGGACCCACAAGGACCCACGAGGACCCACGAGGAGGCACGAGGATCCACAAGGACCCACAAGGGGAACAGAGGAGGACACAGGAAGAAGCATGAGGAGGCACCAGGACACACAAGGAGGCACAAGAACCCACGAGGATCCACAAGGACCCACAAGGGGAACAGAGGAGGACACAGAAGGAGGCACGAGGAAGCACGAGGAGGCACGAGGACACACGAGGACCCACGAGGACACACAAGGACCCACAAGGGGAACACAGAAGGAAGCACGAAGACACACGAGGAGGCACAAGGACACACGAGGAAGCACGAGGACCCACAAGGACCCACAAGGACCCATGAGGGGAACACAGGAGGACACAGGAGGAAGCACAAGGAAGCACGAGGACACACAAGGACCCACGAGGACACACGAGGACACATGAGGACCCACAAGAGGAACAAAGAAGGAAGCATGAGGAAGCACGAGGACACAGGAGGAGGCACGAGGACTCATGAGGACCCACAAGAGGAACACAGGAGGAAGCACAAGGAAGCACGAGGACACACAAGGACTCACAAGGACCCACAAGGACCCACAAGGGGAAGACAGAAGGAAGCACAAGGACACACGAGGATCCACCAGGACTCACAAGGACCCACAAGGGGAAGACAGGAGGTCACAGAGGAAGCACGAGGAGGCACGAGGACACGTGAGGACACACAAGGACCCACGAGGACACACAAGGACCCACAAGGGGAACACAGAAGGAAGCACGAAGACACACGAGGAGGCACAAGGACACACGAGGAAGCACGAGGACCCACAAGGACCCACAAGGACCCATGAGGGGAACACAGGAGGACACAGGAGGAAGCACAAGGAAGCACGAGGACACACAAGGACCCACGAGGACACACGGGGACACATGAGGACCCACAAGAGGAACACAGAAGGAAGCACGAGGAGGCACGAGGACACACGAGGACCCACGAGGACCCACAAGGGGAACACAGGAGGACACAGGAGGAAGCACGAGGAGGCACGAGGACACACGAGGGCACATGAGGACCCACAAGGGGAAGACAGAAGGAGGCATGACGACACACGAGGACACACGAGGAGGCACGAGGACCCACGAGGACCCACAAGGGGAAGACAGGAGGAAGCACGAGGAAGCACAAGGACTCACGAGGAGGCACGAGGACCCATGAGGGGAACACAGGAGGACACACATGGACACATGAGGACACAGGAGGAGGCACGAGGAGGCACGAGGATCCACAAGGACCCACGAGGACCCGCAAGGGGAACACAGAAGGAAGCACGAGGAAGCACAAGGACCCACAAGGACCCACAAGGGGAACACAGGAGGCCACAGGAGGCCACAGGAAGAAGCACAAGGAGGCACGAGGACCCACGAGGACCCACAAGGACCCATGAGGACCCACGAGGACCCACAAGACCCACAAGAGGAACAGAGGAGGACACAGGAAGAAGCATGAGGAGGCACCAGGACACACAAGGAGGCACAAGAACCCACGAGGATCCACAAGGACCCACAAGGGGAACAGAGGAGGACACACAAGGACACACAAGGACCCACGAGGACCCACAAGGACCCACGAGGACCCACAAGGGGAACCCAGGAGGACACAGGAGGAAGCACGAGGACCCACAAGGACCAGCAAGGACACACAAGGGGAACACAAGAGGACACAGGAGGAAGCACAAGGACACATGAGGAGGCACGAGGACGCACGAGGACCCACGAGGACCCACAAGGGGAAGACAGGAGGATACAGGAGGAAGCACAAGGACCCACGAGGACACACGAGGACCCACAAGAGGAACACAGTAGGACACAGGAGGAAGCACAAGGACACACAAGGAGGCACAAGGACCAAAGAGGACACACAAGGACCCACGAGGATCCACAAGGACCCACAAGAGGAACACAGAAGGAAGCACGAGGAGGCACGAGGACCCACAAGGACCCACGAGGGGAACACAGGAGGACACAGGAGGAGGCACGAGGACACACAAGGAGGCACGAGGACCCACAAGGACCCACGAGGGGAA
>NW_015092241.1:0-422 GCF_001431845.1 Calidris pugnax | reverse complement strand
CCACCAAGGGGAAAACAGGAGGAAGCACGAGGACCCAGGAGGACCCACGAGGACGCACAAGGAGGCATGAGGACACACGAGGGCACACGAGGACCCACACGAGGAACACAGAAAGAAGCACAAGGAGGCACGAGGACACACAAGGACCCACGAGGACCCACAAGGGGAACACAGGAGGAAACAGGAGGAAGCACAAGGACACACGAGGACACACAAGGACTCACGAGGACCCACAAGAGGAACACAAGAGGAAGCACGAGGACACACGAGGATCCACAAGGACCCACAAGGGGAACACAGGAGAACACAGGAGGAAGCACGAGGATCCACAAGGACCCACAAGGACACACAAGAACCCACAAGAGGAACACAGAAAGAAGCACGAGGAAGCATGAGGAGGCACGAGGACCCACAAGGGGAAG
>NW_015092240.1:1270817-1326059 GCF_001431845.1 Calidris pugnax | reverse complement strand
GATGACTGCTTGCTGGGGAATTTTACTTAACAATTACCTGAACAAGTGAAATTAGATCTACTGTCCTAGAGCCCAGAGTCCTAGCTCTGCTGCTCTTTTGGTCCATCTTGTGGTCACTACAAACCAAGCGTGCTGTAAAGAATTACTCTGTGTCTGAGATGTTTCTACAAAAACAAGCTTGAGAAAAAGCTTCCCGATGTGATTTCTCATGAGCTGAGTATTTTAAATATTAATCTGCTTACATGACAATCTAACATCATAGCTGATGAGTTTACACCACTGATGCAAATTTTCTGTGGAAAACTTGCTTTTGGCTTTTGCAGGGAATCACTTTGCCTTTGGATACATGTATCATCGACACTAAATCCTCAGAGCAGAATCCAGGGTATTTTTACAGTGTTGATAATAAAGGATGCTTTTATTTCTATCTTACTAGTAGCATAACCAATTGGATAACTAATTTAGTCGGCCAATTTAATGTGATTAATCTGATTAAAACCCTACAAATCCAGTTCCATTGCCCCTTTCATGGGAATCCACATTTCAAAGCATTTTATAGTATGTGTAGGCGTTTTAGGAGAGAGACAAACAAGCAAGAGCAAATAATAACTCATCAGTCAGTTTGAAGGCATGGGGATAATACTCCTGAGTACTGACTGGGATATAGAAGTGTAGGCTGTCTTTCCTGCAAAATAAGTAACTAGGGAGAACATAGGAATAGAAATTATTTGGAGAACTGAGCAGCTAAGTGCAGAAAGTTAGGATTGGTGCCAATATACTGAAAATTTTGGAAAGTGTCTTCTTGAAAATTACATTAGGGACACAGTGCGAAGGGCGAAGTTTAAACATCTCACAGGGACTTATATGTAATGATCACTGACAGAGAAGGCAGAGATTTGGTGTGTTCTTAATTTATTGCGCTTGACATTATATAGGCCAGAGGGGCTATTGAGGGCTGAGGGATCCTAAATCCATGGGCTGTTGGCCAGGTGATGTTTACTTCTGGGGCTTTAATTTCTGGAATCATTGCGGTGCCTTAAACATGTGAACTAAAAGTCCTCATGATTTTTTTTCCTTTTCAAAACAAGAAAACAACTGCTTGTTACTGGTAAGTTTTCACTGCTTTGCAAATTAGACAATTTCCATCCCATAGTGGAATGGAAATCCAGTGTGTTTTCAGGAGTGAAACGAGCATTTCAAATTGTGCCAATGCTTTTATTCCTCTTCTTACAAATACGGCTGCTTTTCTGTTTCTTTTCCTTAATGTTTCCACTGAGTAGAAAAACTTGTTTTCCACTGAAATCCACTTTTTTTCAGCCAGAAAGGTTCTCCGTACAGATGGCAAAGCTATGTGAAGCCTAGTTTCAAGCTAAAATGTAACATTTTCCCAACTGGCTTAGCTTATTACAGAGCCAATCAAAGGGGTTGGTGTTGGAGGTGTATGAAATGTAGAGGTCCAGAAGGCTGGGCTTTTCTGAAGATAATGTTGATAAAAGGGGTGTTTGTGGACATGAATGGAAACTAATGTCAGTGAAGCAGCCTGGCTACACAGCAGTAAGTTATAGGATGCCTGTAGCTCTACTGTACCTACAAAGCTGGTCTGTGGCAAGGAGGGGATGATAGTAAGAAAATGAGTTTGGGCAGAAGACCAGCTGTTTGGCAGTTTTGGTGTATGGCAGAGATGACTAAGTCATGCCATTGTCCATGACATGAACAATGATGGAGATGATGGTTTCTATCATAGTTTGGTTGATGGTTGGACTAGATGATCTTAAAGGTCCCTTCCAACCTAGACAATTCTATGATTCTGTGATGGGGAGGTTTTTCTTCTTTGTGGTAATGGTGGTGAGTCTCACTATCCTTCAGTATGATAAAATGGCTCTGCCTGGTCACTTCTAGATAGAGATAAAGGTGGTCAGGTAAGTGATGCTCCAGTATAAAGTAGGAGACAGTACCATGCCATGCAGGAACAGAAGCTTTGAAGCAATACAGCAAATGGCTTCAGTTAGGGTTCCTGATTATATGGCGTAAACGTAGTCAAGTACGGCTTTAGTGGAATGAACCTTTTCCATATATTGCCTGTTATTTGCCTTACCCAACTGCATAAAGCTTGATTGAATAGTTGCAGAATTAGTGGGTTTGCATCAGTAGACACTGAACGCTTAGAGACAAACATTCTGGCTAGTCACAGGACTTTCCAGATGGATCTGTTGTATCTGGGTAGATGTTCAGTTTTTCATTTATTTATAGCAGGAATAGCTTTTGTATCTGTTAGAGTACAACAATAAATTTACTGAACTACCAAATAATATATTTTCCTGCTTGCTTTCGGCTGATTACAACATCTCTAGGTGTCTCAGGATAATACGAACATCTGTTCCCTGGAGATTGACTCTTCACAGACAATAATCATAAAGCTAATGAATGGAGTAGAGAATGGTGTTTAGGAAACTACTAGGGACAGCTCTGCCTCTCTTTGCTAACTCTCACCCTACTATTTCATTCACTGAATTTCACTGAATTTCACTGAATTTCTAGAGTTGGAAGGGACCATAGAGATCATCTAGTCCAACTCCCCTGCTGAAGCAGGATTGCCCAGAGCTAGAGCATGTTACTCAGGACTGCATCCAGGCGGGTTTTGAAAATCTCCAAAGAAGGGGACTCCACAACCTCCCTGGGCAGCCTGTTCCAGGGTTCCGTCACCCTCACCGTGAAGAAGTTTCTCCTCATATTTGAGTGGAACCTCTTATGTTCCAACTTGTGCCCGTTGCCCCTCGTCCTCTCACTGGGAACCACTGAAAAGAGTCTGGCTCCCTCCTCCTTCAACCCTCCCTTGAGATACTTGTAGGCGTTGATAAGGTCTCCCCTCAGCCTTCTCTTCTCCAGACTAAAGAGTCCCAGCTCTCTCAGTCTCTCCTCATAAGGGAGATGCTCCAATCCTTGAATCATCTTTGTTGCCCTTCGCTGGACTCTTTCTAGTAGTTCCCTGTCCCTCTTGAACTGGGGAGCCCAGAACTGGACACAGTACTCCAGTTGTGGCCTCACCAGTGCAGAGTAGAGGGGGAGAATGACTTCCCTTGACCTGCTGGCTACACTCTTCCCTATACAACCCAAGATACCATTGGCCTTCCTGGCCGCAAGAGCACACTGTTTACTCATTGTCATTTTACTGTCCACCAGGACCCCTAGATCTTTCTCTTCAGTAGTTGCCTCTAGCGGGTCCACCCCTAACCTGTACTGGTACCTGACATTTTTCTTCCCCAGGTGCAGGACCCTACACTTTTCCCTGTTGAACCTCATGAGGTTCTTCTTTGCCCAGCCCTCCAGCCTGTCCAAGTCTCGCTGGATGGCAGCACAGCCCTCCGGGGTGTCAGCCACTCCTCCCAGTTTGGTATCATCAGCAAACTTGCTGAGGATACACTCTGTCCCCTCGTCCAGGTCACTGATGAATATATTAAACAGCACGGGTCCAAGTATTGACCCCTGGGGGACTCCACTGGTTACAGGCTTCCAACTTGAACCTGCTCCATTAATAATTACCCTTTGGGTCCTGTCACACAGCCAGTTCTCAATCCACCTCACTGTCCCCTCATCCAGCCCATACTGCCTCAGTTTCCCAATGAGGATGTTATGGGAGACAGTGTCAAAAGCCTTGCTGAAGTCAAGGTAGATGACATCTGCTGCCCTCCCCTCATCCAACCAACCGGTTATGGCATCATAGAAGGCTTTCCTTTCACCAGATTGCCTTTCTGAAACTCCCTACAGCAAGCTTGCCATATGCAATAGTTCATTTTCTTCAGAGCGGGATAGAAAATCAGATAGTGACTCTGGGACTCAAATAGCTTGCTCTAACAATTTGTGGTAGCAGGTCATCAGAAACGGATAGTCCTGCCTCCTGTCCCACCCCCTCTGAACCCCAGAGCACATGACCAGCAGCAGGGCTCGCTCCAGCACTCGCTAGTGTTCTCAGGGGGAGATTGTCTCCCATGATTTCTCATAATTTAAGACAAGTGAAATAGATTACTTTCCTGGTACGTTTTTCAGTTTGCAATTTTTAATGATAGAAGTGAATCTGACACCTAATTTGCTCTCGTTAAAACAGGCTTAGGAATATGTGTTGTAAATAAATCTTGGGATGCATATAAATTAACTCTGTCCAAGGTAAAATAACTTCCCCACTGTGGGTCAGAATGAAAATAATGCTATGGGGGGATTATTCTGCTTCTGTGTGCTGGGGGATTCTTGTATATTTTTTTATGTAGCACTTGATGCTGGTCCTTGCTGGAGACAGGACTTTAAAGGGACCTCAAGTCTCAGGCAGCATGACAGCCCTGTTGTTCTAAGGCAGCCAGGTGAATGTTAACTCCTGGGTCTCTCATGGATTACAGACGTGATAAAACAGGCAAACAAATGTCTGTGTGTCTAGCAGTGAAATAGCTTCAGACGAGCGAGAGCTCCATAGCTTCTGTAAGGAATGTGGATACAGTTAATTCAGCATATGCAATCTTACTGAGAATGTACCCAGGAGCAGGAAGGGAGAATAACTGCCTTTTGGCTGTAGCAAAATCAAATTCAGTACACTTAGTAAAGTATTGTATGTCACCTGCTGTAACAGTAGCTGCTGCAGTTCTGTGACATGGATAATACTCTTTTGACATGACTCATCCCAGGGGGTAGCTTAGTCACTGCCTAGCACTTGTTTTTCATTATATACTCTCTCCTGTATCACCATCCTGATGTTTGGGAAAAGCTTTTCTGTGACGGGGAGTCTGTTAGGTGGAAGATAAGTGTTCTGCGTGGGAACAGTGTTTTTATTTCTCCCTTTTTTTGTATTTACAGGAACAATTCCAGTTCTTTAATCCTGTTCTTAGGCAGTTTTTAGCTGTATTCCTTCTTCAAATTCTGTATGCAAAGATTGCTTGTCATAAATATACTTATTTTCTACATCACCAATGTAGGTTCGGCAGTAGGTGTCAGTTCAATATTGGATGAACTGTTTAAATCTCTCTCCAAACCTTTTCCTTCTCCATTTCATGGCAAGTCAAAGTCTAGCAACTGAAAGGAAATCACTATGGTTACAGCACCTGGTTCTAGCAATGAGTCCAAGATTTAAGTCTTACTGCTTGTACCAAAATATATACATTTGAGACACCCCCAGACATTTGGGATCGTGTTTGCAAGTGTTAAAACAGACATTGACAGTTTTAGATAATTCCATTGCAACGCTTCGCTTGCAAGACAGTGGTCTGCTATTATAAATGGATTGCTTACATAAGAAGTGAAAGAATACGCACTAGCTTTCAACACAGCTCGAAGCAGGGTTGAGTTTTTGAAGTCGGAAAGCTAAGATTTAATCACCACCTGGTTAGCAGTCTGTGTCAACACTGTCAGCCAAAAAAAAAAGAAAGATTGAAACTTGGTTCCATCCCAGCTGCAAATATTACCAACTGTGGGCCATTTTTAGTCATTATGAGAGTAATGAAGATTATGAAGCACCAGAGTTTCAGAAACCTACAGCAGGTGATTTTGTGGCCCAGGTGGTTGGTATTTCCTGTGTTGAGGTCTCTCACCCCAATTAGTTACTAGTTCCCATCCTATTGCTTACAGAAGGAGGAAAATCACTGACCACTCTCTCTAGTAGACAGGTATCCATCCATAAGCCAAATTCCAAAAGCCAAATTAACAGCCCAAGACCAGGATCACATAGGGAGATTTGCATAACATCAAGTGTGCAAATTCACTTCAGGGTGGCTTGTGTGTGCAAAATCAGATTTGGGTTAAAGTTTCTCATGGAACTGAAAGTGGAACACAGATCTGTGCTTGGTCTTCAGTTGTTTTAATCTGCTGAACCTCTGCAGGGCTGGAAACTATGTTGATTTGTATACTGGTGCTGATTCCAAGCACCTCAGAAGCTGCTAGAGGAATCTGGGTGCCTGAGTGCTGTCAGATCGGTCCTGGGGCTCCCATTAGGCCAAGCCTAATGCGAAAATCTGAACAAATAATGCTTTTACACTGGCAAGTGTCTCTTCTGGCTGTGGCTCAGGCATGGGAGTTAATCTGGATGGGGAATGTCTAATCTGGACCATTCTGTTCTTCAGGTCAGTAAACAATTGTACAAGGTTGTCTTTATACTTAACAGAGGGGAAAGGAAGGCTTAGAGTTACCCAAGAACTGAGTTTCAAACATGAGTTCAGTAGTGTAGATCAAATGACTCTATATCGTAAAATGTGACAATGTGGGGTTTTTAATAGCATTCTCACAATGGCACTAATTGTTAATCCTGACAGGCTCGTTATCCTATAATATCTATTATCTAGATTTTTTTTTTCTTAATGAAGTGGAGAGCTAATTAGAATTTTTAAGCAAAACCCATATATAATGTTTTTCTACATTAGTTGTCAATAGCACACCCCATTTTTCCACTTGATTTTTCTTTTTTACTTTATGACATTAATTTTTTGAGTCTTTGAAATATTATATCATGTTTTACTGTAAGTAATTGTTTCCATTTAGTGACTCATCATAATTGTGGTGTTTTGACCTGAATCTATTAAGTTTAATATTGGATCTAGAATTTTCTCCAGACAGCCAGTCCTTGAACTTTATAACTGTCAACTGTATCTCAAGCAGCTAGTATGTATTTACCATGGGCTTTTTTATTTATTTTGGTCTAAGAATTAGAAGGCAGCTGCTGCTGCTCTCACTTGACTTTTTAGTTTGAGGATGTTTGAAAGGATGCATTATTTCAGATTAAGCTTCATTTGTGTCTGAGGCCTGAGATGAGTAATTGCTAGCTCTTTTTGCCCTGGAGTTTTTTTTGTTTTGTTTTGCTCAGAGGAAGCTTAAGAATGATGTTAATTTTTATTTATTTTTTTTTAAGAGCAGAAAAGACAAAAGTAGAAACAGCCGGTGATGGAATAAAATGCAGTATTTTCTCAGCAACTGTAGATAATGTTACTTCTTGTTTATTCTCTGATAACTGGTTTCTTAGACAAAAGCTTCCCCAGCTTCAATGCTATCCTGGTAATGCCAAGGATGCCTACAAACTCTAGTGAGGCTGGGTTGCTGTGTGCTACTCCCTGCAGGCAGGAGAAGACAATTTAGGAGAAGGCAATTTCAGTTGAAGTTGAATGGCAAAGATCTGCATGTGGGGAGATATTCTTTGGTAAGGTGTCAACAGTAGGGTTGTGTGTAGCTGTTTGGAATTGTCATGAGATCTGCGTTAGGGTTTTCTGGGGAATATAATGGCTGAAAAATAAAATAAAGGCAGGATGGTGAATGTGGAGAGGAGATGGAGGGCGTGTGAAGTATTGGGGCAGGAAAAAGCAGTCAGTGAGAGATCAGGCAAAGGCTGGCTCTTCAGAGATCAGGAAAGTGTTCAGGAGTGAGCAGAAAGTTTGCAACATCAGTTTTCTGAATAATATTTCAAGTGAAGACAGGGAAATGCATTTCATTCCACAAAGCTTTCACTTCTAAGGAACAGGGGAAGGATCAAAAAACAGCACAACATAAATAGTTTAAGCAGCAATTTACTGGGGAAACCTGGGAAAGGAAAGAGGCAAACTTAAACACTTGTGCATCAGGGAATAGTAGCATCGGAAGGAAGAATGAGGTGTTTAGGTTTTGGTGTGTTGTGTTCTGTTAGTTTGGTGGGGTTTTCAGGTCAGCAGACAAATGGAAAAATAAAATAAAAATAATTTTGGATCACTTAAACTAAGAAATTCAATTTTCTTGCCAAAATTAAAATTCCTTCAAAAAAATCCCAATAAATGTTGCTCAAAAACATTTTAAACAACTATATAATAAATAATTAAGTATAGATGAACATACATTGATTTTTAAGATTATATTTTAATAGTATCAGGCAGTTGACACAGTACTTTTATGCTAGAGAGCTTGAAAGTTTTCAGAAAAGGTAAGAAGAATTAATGAACAGCTTTTTAAAATATTTCTGTTCTGAGAGACCTTCCCAAAGTTCCATTTAAATGACTCAAAGGGTGTGGGTGTTCAGTCTCTTTCTAAGCTATACCTACAAGTTTATATATGAATTATGGAGTCACGTAGGCTGGAGGAAACCTCCAGAAAACCTGCAACCTCCAGCTTCCCAGCATGTCTGACAAGATCAGGCTTTCTAAGGTCTTGTCCAGTTGAGTTTTGAATATCTCCGAGGATGGAAACTCCACAGCCTCCCTGGGCAACTTGTTCTGGTATTTCACTACCCTCATGGGGAAAACTATCCCTATGTTCAGTCAGAATTTCTCATGTTTTAAGTTGTGCCCCTTGTCTCTCATCCTACCTCTAAGATATGTGTAAGTTAAATACAAAGAATCTCAAACTTGTGTACTGAAATGAAAATTTATTTAGAGATGATTGTTAAAGATACTGCATGATGATGTTGACTTTTAAATTCTTATATATTCATGCATGATGTTTTAACATTCTTTTTTGAACAGGAAATTTCTCAGCATTAAAATCACATTACTGTACAATTATATGTGACTATGTAAGACAACCTATGGTTAAAAGCTTCAAGTGTCTTGTAATTATCTCTAAAATATCTTCTGTTCCACTGAGTTTATATTTGAAATTTTGGCTGCAATGCTTAGTTTTAAATATGTAGAAGAGAAAATCAAGTAGATCAAACCCCTTTTTGCAATTTCCTAAATCTTCACTTACAGGTGAATGGAACATTCTCACTGACATGGGTTGGGTCAGTGATTTTAAACTCTCAGCTTGTGGGTAACATCTATCTCTTGTTTATGTGAAGGTAACCCAGAAAATTATCTTCATTCACCAAAGGTATTTTTCTGTAATAGCATGTGTCTAGTTGGTTTTTTTTTGATATTTCTCTTTCCTAATTAAAATCTGCCAGGAAATAATACCAGAGATTAATATTTTTAACCATGAAATTTTGTCATATCTCAGCAGAAGAATGACAGAAACAGAGCTCACAAAGAATTAATCTAGAACATTTTACTGTGATTAAGTTCTTATTAGTAAAGAAGAAGAAAATAATAGTGAAAGGTTTGAGTCACTCTGAGTAACAGCTATTGAAAGTCAGGTGTGTTTTAATTTGTTTTGGATTCTTGTCATATTCTCAAGTGTGACAAAAACTGAGGAAAAAGGAAAGAAAAACATCCTTTGTTACATACTCCTAGGAAAAAAATGCTGGGAATCAAGTTTTGTAGCTGCTTAGAGATGTACAGGTGATTTCAGAGTGTATTCAGCATTTTCTCTAGCTGGTGTTTGCAGATAATATTTCTTTGTGGCCAATGTATTTTGATTTTTAAGTATCTACCACAGAAATAAGAGTGTAGCTCAAGTAATAAGTCTGTAGGAATGCTTTGCTGTATATCTGGCATAAGAATTGGCTTCCAGCTCATCTTTTCATAATCATCTACAAGCTTAGGGGAAGATCTGACATTTGATTTTAGAATACTAGCTCATTTCCCTTTCTTTTCTCTGTCTAAGGTAGACCATATTTCTTTAATAAAGAAGACACATTTCCCTAATAGAAGGCACTCTGATATTATGATAAAGGAGCGTAACAGAAACCGCAAGGACTAAGGCAGTGCTTGCATTACTTTCTCATCTGTTTGCAAATATTCTTTAATATCAATTTTTACTTCAATGTGCCTGTTTTGTGTGGCTGTGACTGATAAGATACCTCCTATTCAAGCTGAGGTGTTCTTGGCTCTCTTCATCTCCTGAGTGAATGCTGTAAAGCTGCTGAAGGAATTGGGCTAAAACTGGAGCTTGTACAAATTCTGAAGGCAGTGCAACCTGCCTCTTGAATTTGTCTACCAACGCTGCTTTGGTTAGTTCAGCAGGCAGTCTGGCTTTTGCACAGCCTTACAAAGCTTCTGCAACTGGATTGCAAAGTCTACAGGACAGTTTTCTGGTTAAGGCAGTAAAAAGTTTATATGGGGCCAAAGAGAGAAAAATCAAATTAAAATGGAACTAAAATTGCCACCAGTGGAAATGCTGGGAAGGAGGAAGATGGTATTGCAGAAAAAAGGGAAGATTTTATTTCAGTCTGGGAAAAAAACTGGAAGAAGAAATTAAAGGAGAAATATCAGAAGATTTACTGTAAATTTAGAAAAGTGCTAGTGTCTTACAAGAATTGTTTCTGAGCCTTTTGATTTTTATAAGTTGTTAGTCTAAAATACTGAATTGCTCTGTTAGAACTTCACAAGTGCTAATATAGACTTCAGAGAAGTTCACACAAACATATAATTTGATCTACTGAACTCTGACACTAGTTTGGTCAGGTACTTTCTGTAACTTTTTGATTATTCCTCCTGAAAGGAGAGTGTATTCAGCTACAGGAGAGATGAGGAGGGACTGTATCAGGGAGTGGAGCAATAGAATGAAGAGTAATGGTTTTAAAGTGAAAGAAGGGAGATTTAGATATCAGGAAGAAATTCTTTACTGTGACGGTGGTGAGCCACCGGAACAGGTTGCCCAGAGAAGCTGTGGATGCCCCATCCCTGGAGGTGTTCAAGGCCAGGCTGGATGGGGCTTTGAGCAACCTGGTCTAGTGGGAGGCTGGGTCTAACCATGGCAGGGAGGGGTGGAAATAGATGATCTTTAAGGTCCCTTCCAACCCAAACCATTCTATGACTCTCTGTCGTACCCAGCAGAACTGGGCTAGAGTGGTCTATCTTATCAACCCTGTGAAGGTTTGTAAACATTTGAAATACAGCGGGAAGATGTATGTAACGTAGCCAGCAGCAAAACCAGAAAATTATTATCATAAGAAACTTAACATGGCATTCACAGAGCTCCTTAAGCAATGAAAAGTATACCAGCTTTCCAAAGAAAAATTGGTAAGGGCAGGTGGTGACTGCCTTTGGAAATCGATGCTCTTTTATGACAAATGCATTAATCTGTAATGGCTAGTAGTGTGAGCTGTAGGCAACCTCCCTAATCTAATAGAGACAACTCTAGATCTTGGTGTCTGTGAAATGTAAAATTTGGCTTTTGATGCCAGACTGGATCAATGTTTTAATTAAGGGAACCTATAATCCTTCCTCTAGCTGCCACTTTCCACTGCGTGTGGCTACATGAGGCTTTTTGTCCTACAGGGAAAAGGTAATTTCCAAAATGCTTGCTGAGAGAGACGAATAAGTAGACTTTTTAGGATATTGTTGGAGAATCCAACGCTGGATCCTGTGTTTATGCATGCTAGCCACTTGGTCTTTGTTGTGTTTTGTTCACATGAATCTACACGTTAAGTAAGCACAGACTTATGCCCTACAAGGACTTTTAAAGGAAACAGAAGAATTATACTAAATTCAGAGATATTCTCTTGATGTCTGTTTTGCTGTGTTTCTGGTAAATTAAAAGGTCTGTGAATACTGCATTGACTATTGTGATAACCTGAATTTTGATGCAATTGGCCTAAATTTCTGGGATTGTTTCAGCTTTTGTTATTTGCTTATTATGTAACACGCAAATGGGTTTTTTTTCTTCATAATACCGATGCCTTTCATGTAACAAAGTTCACTTATGAAATGACTAGTTTTGAACAGAACAGAAGGATCTTCCATTATCTTACAAAGGAAAATTTTCAGTTGCCTTCCATCATGGGAATGCATTTACAAAGACAGTATTCAAAGGTGCTTTGTTTTGGAGTAAAACAGTATTACCCCTCCCCTGCCACCAACAGCCCTTAGGAGTTCCACTATGATACTGTATTTTATCCTAAAGCATGCTTCAAATACTGAAAATATCCCTCTCTTCATGTGTGATGCCCTCTTAAAAGAGAATTCCCAACGTTTTCTCAATGTGTTAAGTATGTACTTGCCACAGATATTTCTGCAGTAAGGAGTAGCAGGATTACTACCAAGATAAAGATTCTTTATCCTTTTTGATCCTAAGAATTCCTTTTTTCTTTCATTTTTTTCCCAAATTCCTCTCTTATAGGATAGTCTTATTCTTCCATAGCCTTTTACTATGTTAATATAAAAACATTCCTTTATCATAGACATTACTGTCTGCTGACTACAGAAATGACGAATATGAAAGTCCAGGCTGTGACAAGTTCATTTATATCATTTGTTTTGTAACAAGCTTGATAAAGCTGTTTTAATGATGAAGGAAGAAGTTACACTACAGAGAAGAGAAGGGTTAAGGTTAATTTCATTTAAAATGAGTCCATAAGGAACATTAACACCGAAGCTGGTGAGGGGTCTGGAGCACAAGTCTTACGAGGAGAGGCTGAGGGAACTGGGGTTGTTCAGTCTGGGGAAGAGGAGACTGAGGGGAGACCTTATCGCTCTGTACAAGTACCTGAAAGGAGGCTGTAGAGAGACGGGGGTCGGTCTCTTCTCCCAAGTTACAGATGATAGGACAAGGGGCAATGGCTTCAAATTATGCCAGGGGAAATTCAGGTTAGATATTAGGAAACATTTCTTTACTGAAAGGGTTGTCAGGCATTGGAATGGGCTGCCCAGGGACGTGGTGGAGTCACCATCCCTGGAGGGATTTAAGAAACGTGTAGACATGGTTCTTCAGGTGCTTCTCTAGTGCCCAAGATTATTGGTTTGTGGTGGGGTATTGTGTGGGTGGGTGATGGTTTTTTGGTTTGGAGGTTGTTGTTGTGTGTTCAGGTGGTGGGAGCTGGTGTTGTTGTGGGGGTTTTTTTTTGGTTTTTTTTTTTTTTTTTTTTTGTGG
This sequence comes from Calidris pugnax, assembly GCF_001431845.1. Lineage (NCBI taxonomy): Eukaryota > Metazoa > Chordata > Aves > Charadriiformes > Scolopacidae > Calidris > Calidris pugnax. The sequence continues at coordinate 1,313,381 of NW_015092240.1, read as the reverse complement.
TTGGACTCGATGATCTCTGAGGTCCCTTCCAACCACTACAATTCTGTGATTCTGTGATTATTTCTTTCCATAGAGCAGAAGGGCAAGTTTTTTACTACTTAACTAATCTTTCCCCGATGAAAGCTTCACTGGTCCTGAAAGCTTCTGGATCAGGTTGCCACAGGATTTCTCTTTCCCATCAATGACATATGGCTGAATCCTTAAAGCATGAGGATTACTTTAACATATTGTTTTAGTTTTCTTAATGCACGTTATGATATGTTCCTCATGTAAAATTCCAGGAGTTACATTGTGAAAATAAATATTTATGACTAGATTAAAAAGGGTAAGATTTTTTTAAAACCTGGGTTTATTTCTATACTGTGTGCAAATTTTCATTGACAGATACTCATTCGGAAATCTCCCTATACTTTTCAGCTCATTCTAGCTAGTGTTTGAGTCTTTTATTTTTTTTCTCGCTTTTATAAGAAAAGTCTAAAGCCCACAATCTGTTAGATATATACACTGAAGTGTAGCTTGCTTCTAAGAGCCTCACACTTTTCACAGAAGATTCTGCATGGAAAGGGTGCCTGTAGCACTTATTTTCCACTTGCACAAGGAACTACAATAGCTTATGGAATTCAAGGGACTGAGGTTCCCATTATATGTTCCTAACTCACTTTCCTTCACTGGATCCAACATATTTCAGCAGTCAGTGTTAGCTTTAGTGGATAACTGTCATTTCTCTTGAGTATCGAAGTAGAAAATATTTCCACCAGTTTTGCATTAAGTCTGATTTATGTGATGCTCGAATAGCTAGCTCTTCTCCCGGCATCTTATGTCCTCCTAATTTAATTCCAGCATCATCTTAATGGGAAGCATTATTATGGGTATGTATAATGGGAGTCCACACGCAGTGTCCTGGCCCACAGTGGACTTCCAGGTGAAACCGAAGGAAGAAGTACTCATTTCCAGAGCTCTAATGAGCAGGAACCTGAAATTTTGTCTCCTTGTGCCATATTGTCACTGGTTCAATCTACATGGAGCAGGTGTGCTCTGCTGTACTCCCGTTAGTCCTGGTCTACCAGTTGTCCCAGTTGGAGGATCTATTGAAACAGCCAGTGGCTTTCATTCATCCCCACCCATAAACTTCCTTTGGGAGGAAGCCCAGATGAGCTGGAGAAATACTGTGTCAGCATGATCCTCTTGCAGCGTGAGCAGGTGGTCTGGAAAGCAGGGTAAGCAACAGGATGCACATGCCCCTCAGGCAGGTCTGTGCAGCTCTGCTGGTGACAGATCACATCTGTGATCTGTTGGAGAGCCTGCTATAGGAAGGGTTACTCTGTGAAAGGTCCTTGGTACAGGGACATGACCCCAGCCTGTTTTGCTAGTCCTCTAGTACACCATGAAGTATGTCTCCTATTAGTCATGGTGAGGGCAGTGGCTTCAGGCTTGGAGTTATTCTTTGTGAGTAGTCTTGAGTATTTTTGTACGTTTTGATCAGCAGAGGATGGGCAAACATATCTATATTTGATGAATGCCATAAATAATAGAGGCAGATTATTTGAACTGAACAGCTTTGTGGTCTCCAGGAGGAAATGAGTCATTGCTTCATGTTTTTTACATCCTCATTTGTGGAGTCCCAATCGCATGTTTGGTTTGTAATATTTCGGAGCTTTTGGTAAGGGTTCTTTGACAACGCAAAAATTACTTTGTGGGTAAAATTTTCTTTTGGTTTATGAATGGGCTTTTTCTTAAATAGCAATAATGTTTAAAAAACAAAAAAGCAAATGTTGGCTTTTTTTCCCTCCTGTTGTACTTTTGCATTTACCACATTTATTCTTCCTCTTCTGTCATTTCTAGCTGGATGCAGTGAATAAATACATGCCCAAGATATTTATCTCTGTACCATGGTTCGTCCAGCTGGTCTTGCTCAGTTTATACCAAGTTATTTCTTGGTGTGTCTCTTCTTGGTCGGCTGTCCGGGAGCCACAAGAGTGCTATGGGAATTGCTTCTTCACTTTTTTTTTTTTTGATACTAACAAATGCTGGGGTGGTGCTGGATAAGAAATGCTTTCTGAGACTCAAGGACAGGAATAAACACTTTTTCTGTAAGTTTAGAAAATTAAAACCATCTTGTGTTGATACTAATCAGTACAGAAGTAGCTGTCATTTAATTTTTGTTGTATTAAAGCCTAAGAATATAATGTTTTCCATGGTGAACTGTTCTGCTCCCTTGTCCCTGAGGGCAGTTTCCCAGGGGGTCCTGTTGACTAACTCCTTGAAGAGCTGGAAGTTTCCTTTCCTAAAATTCAGGGTCCTGACTTTATTTTTCCCCTGACCCATACCCCTTAGGACTGTGAACTCCACCAGTGCATGATCACTGCAGCCCAGGCTGCCTCCAATCTTGACATCACCAATTAGCTCACTTCCATTGGTGACCATCAGGTCCAGTATCACCTCTCCCCTGGTGGGGCTGTCTTACTACTTGGCTTAAGAAGTTATCTTCAGCGCACTCCAGGAGTCTCCTGGATTGCCTATAGCTCACTGTGCTACTTTTCTAACAGATGTTGGGCTGGTTGAAGTTCCCCAGCAGGACGAAAACCTGTGAGTGCAATGCCTGCTGTAGCTGCAGTAAGGCGGCTTTGTCAATTGGCTCCTCTTGATTGGGTGGTCCGTAGTAGACACCAACCACAAGGCTCATTTGTTGCCTCATTCTCTTATTCTTACCTTTGTGGCTTTTATGATCACATGTCTACTGGAAGGAAAACTAAACTTGCCAAGTATTTGTTTAGTGAAGTCTCAATGAATGTTAACTGACTTAAAGGATGTTTCTCTAAACTAAGTCCTGGGTTTGTACTTCTTGTGCTGGCCAAACCCCCAGTAGCTTCATTGAAAGTATGAACTCCAACCCTTGAACAAACAAGCACACAAAAAGGAAGGAGTTTAGAAAGGACCTTCTATAGAACCAGATGACAAAGTCCAAAGTCTACATGGCACTGTAAGACTTTTACAGAAGACTTGTGTGGATAGGTCATCTGCTATGCTGAGTGGTGGCAGATGTTAAAAAAAAAAAACAGTTTGTAACTGAACTCTGTGCTAAGAGCTGTCCACTGAGATTTGAGTCAAATCCCTGTGATAAACATCGTTGGAATGGGCTCATAAACATTGTGCCAAGCAAATGGGGAAATAATTTTCAGAAAAATAGGAAATTAAAAAGACACACAAAAATTAAATTGGCGCACGTGTGAATGAACGCTATTGATTTGGCTGTTTTGCAGAAAATGATGTTGCTAATGCTTTGATTAGCATATGACTGAGACAGGCATTTTTAGTTTAGGTTGTCAGCCCAGTTATACTAAGGCTATTATAACTTTCTCCAAAGGATACTTTTCTGAACAAAACTCTCTGGGCAATCACATCAGGAATCTGACACGTGATACCAACAGTCTCTTTTGGGATAAACTCTCTAAGGCTTCTATGGTTTGGAAAGTGAAAGTAGAAAAATAATCCCTGAAAAATGTCATGATAGAGATTTGTTTTCTTTGTATGTCTTTTCTTTGACATACTATGGAGCTTCATGCAGATTTTTACCATGGTGTCAACTACCTTTGCTTTAACTCACTGGACCATTAATATGTATTCTGCAATTACACCCAGGACTTTGAGTCACATGCAAACCTCACGTATATGCCAGGTGCTGAAACAGTCCCAAAGAGTAGATCTGTGGGTTCTAGCACTTTTAAAAAAAAAAATAATCAGGCCACTTATTTCAAGACTTAACTAAGAATAATTTGGAAACAAGGAGAGAGACTGTGTGAAGGTGGAAGACACCTTTTATTTGTACCCTTTTCTATGGTTTGAGATGACTTGGAAGTTTCCAGCCATAGTCACGCTGTCCCTCCCAAACATACTTGTACAGGTGATAATGAGAGATGGTAGGCAGCTGGTGACACCGTGCTGTGCAGACACAGAAGAGTCTTGTGTCAGATGTCATTTGAGTGAAGTTGTTGGTGATGGATTCCCCAACACTGGTGAGCTTGGCTGGATGGGTAGTGATGAGTCTCCCTGAAGTCTTCTTGTTCATAGGTGGATTAGAACTGTGCGAGGGTTGTTACAGCCTGTGCTGAGGGCTCCAGAGCTAGACTCAATACTCTAGGTGGGGTCTCACACAGCAGAGTAGAGGGGTAGAATCACCTCCTGATGGTCATTTCATATACTAAAGGCTTGATCTGGTTTCCTACTTTCAAACTGTCAGAGAGGTGGTGTGACGTGCCACCTGAACTTTCAGAGCTATGGGGAACATCAGAGGACTCACACACAAGAAGGACCACAGGCATTAGATGACAACCAATGATGCGTGTGACAGCCTAATGATAGCATTTAAGTAGTAGCAAGGTTTTGGGCACTTGCTAATGAAAATAGTGGTACCTATCTGCTCACTTAAGGAAATTTCTTTAATTACTCGCTGAAAGCAGGCTACTTGTTATACTTTCCCAAAATGTTATGGCTTTAGTAATTTATTGTTTCTCAAGACTACGTTTTTTTCTTGGCTCTAGTTGGGTGTCTTTGTGCTGGTCTCACAATATTTTGAAAGTTTTTCTTTTTTACCTTTATTTTTAAGAAGTTAATATGCAGTGAGTCTTCTGAATGGGTTCAGATAGAAAGGCCTGAAGTAGGGTGTATAAGAAGACTAGTTCAGACAGGTGAAAATAGGTGATCAGTGTTTCCTGCTGCTGGTCTTCAGGGAATAAATCATTTATCTAATAGTTATCTGTTGTACTTACTGTCAATGTGATGTGGAAAATATTCTTTGTTTTGAGTATAATAGTCTTATTCTTACAGTACTTGTTAATCTTTTTTATTGGTCAGTTCATATGTTTTTCCACAACATGATGAGCACTTCTTCCTCTCAACTCTGATATTTTTCTGCTGTTGAGGCTTTCTCATTCTCTGCCCGAGTTGACTGGTTAAGACAGGCTGGAGGCTCAGGCACAGGTGTGAATACTTGTTTCCAAACTATGGGCTGTCTGTTGAAAAATTCAGCAAGCCCCTTATAAATCAAGCTGTCAAGCATTTCACCTGAAGAGAGTCTGTTGCAGAGCAACACTGTGTGATAAAGGAGAAGCTTGACAAGTAAGGGCTACTTAAGTTGGTGGCCTTTGAACTCAGTGACAGTGGTCCCGGACTCACGAGTTGAAGCTGCAGGCTGTGTAAAATAAATGGGTTCTGTGGTCATGACCTTCATTAAAATCCAACCTTGTTTTCATGCTTCCTATATTATGCTGTTGCCAAGTAATAAAAATTCAGTTCCTTGTGACATGAAAATCATTCTACCCCTAAAATGCAGTCAGAATGTTTTTAAAAAATATGGTTTATTGACAGCTGCATCCACCATGCCATGCTTTACTCTTCTACTTTATATGTGGCATTTAGCCATACTAGGGTTTTCTTTACTATTTTACTTATTTACAACATAATGATGCCTTTCATGCTTTCAGTGGCTTGTTTTGCAAGACGTAGTCAGGATAGCCTTAGTATAGATTTATTGCTGCTAAAATGTGTCATGAAAATAATCGGATTAACTGTACAGGTGACAGGCTGGTTAATCTATCATCCTCCACCTTAAGCAGTTTCAGAAATTCATTATTTTTATTTTGTGAATGACCTTCATAAGCCATCTATGACTGGTGTCTTCAGATGCTGAAAATACAGACCTTCAAGCTATATGCTGAACTCTGGAAGGAGGGGAAAAAAGGGGTGAGGGTGGATTTCAACAGACTATTCAAAACTAGTAGAAAACAATTAACAAACAATTTTGAATGTCGTCTTGCAATTGATAAGCTGTTGAAGCAAGTAGTTGAAACCTACAGTATCTGCACAAGAATGATTGTGGTGAGTTCATACTAAGTATTTCTTGTGGTTTTTGTTGGTCCTGACTTCTCTACACCTCAGTTCACTCACCTGTAAAATAATAAATCTTGGCTATTTCACAGAGCTGTTCTGATGCTTAATTAATTGCACTCTTTAAAGAGCTATAGTTATTATACTGTGATATATAAAATGTCACACTGTAATTGGTGTAAGAAATGAAATGTCCAAATAGCTATACATGAGGAGAAGGGATATGTCTCTTGAAGGTGCTTTTACATTTCTTTGCAGTGGCAATTTGTGAAGTAGAAAGGAACTGAAACAAAACCAATAAATCAGTGGAATGCTTTCTGTGCTGCTAATTTTGCAAGACGTTTTTAAAGTGGGAATGTGTAGACTTTGGAAACCAGAGACAAAACAGAAGACTGCACAGTGTCCTCAGCTTAAAAAAAAAAGGGACTGGAACTCAGATATTGAAGGCATCCTGCTAATCTACCATCTACTATGATACACCAGCTGAATCCTTTGGAAAGCTAAAACTAGAAAGAGTGGCTTTCTGAGACCATCTTCTGCTTCAGAACCAAGGCAAAGTCTATTTGTCATTGCCTGGGGAACTGTACTCACGCAGCTTCTCAGAAGGCCCACAGGGTTTTCGTACATTTCTGGTTGGATTTTTAGGAGATTTGCAACCCCAAGCGAATTTTGGATTGCTTAGGAAGAGAAACTGCCTTTTCATCCTTTGAAGTACTTTGGATATAGCAGCTACTCTCTACTCAATTAGAATGTATTACTTACAACACTCCCTGCAGCTACCCTAGAGTAGGCAATTAACATTTGGTTAAGAAATTTACAATTTCTTGATGCAAATCACAGAGGGAAATATATATATACACACACATACATACATATATACACAAATATAAAAATAGTGGGTTTTGATACCTCACATCCTTCGTTTAAATTGATGAATGCCCTTATAGAAGGAGGTGGTGTTGGAAAAAGCCTGAAAAATCCTGGGTGCTCATTGTTCCTTGGGGGCAACAGGAACAAGGTGCAAGAAATCCTAATAATGCATAGGTACCATATTCGGCTACACCAAAAGGAAAATATTGACATAGACATTGGAAGACTGCGGTCAAGCAGACCCCCGAGGTGATGACTACAACATTATTTATGTGGGATCTGTTCAGCTGTGCTATAGCTGGGGGAGTTAGTCTATGCTTTGCCCTCAGACTGGCAGAGAAAGAACTGGAAACGTGGGGAATAAACACAAGGGGAGAGCTGTGGATATGGCCTGTCTGGAGTTTAGTAAGACCTTTGACGCTCTTCCTTAACATCCTCATAGAGAAGGTGATGAAATACAGGCTGGATGAGCAGACAGTGAAATGGATTGAAAACTAGCTGAACAGCCAGGCCCAGAGGGTGGTGATCATTGGCACAACATCTACTTGGAGGCCAGTAACTAGCGCTGTACTCCAGGGGTCAATATTTAGCTTCATAATTAATGATCTGAATGATGAGGCAGAGTGTACCTTCAACAAGTTTGCTGATGACAACTAACTGGGAGCAGTGGTTGATATGCCAGAGGGTCATGTTGCCATCCAGAGGGACCTCAACAGGCTGGAGAACCTCATGAACTTCAACAAGAAGTGCAAAGTCCTACACCTCGGAAGAAAGAAACCCCTGTGCCAGTATATGCTGGGGGCCACCCACCTGGAGAGTAGCTTGGCAGAACAGGCTCTGGGGATCCTGGTGGACACCAAGCTGAACGTGAGCCAGCAACATGCCCTTGTGGCAAAGAAGGCGAATGATATCTTCCACTGTGTTAGACAAAGTATTGCCAGCAGGTCTAGAGTGGTGATCTTCTACTTAGCACTGGTGAGGTCAGAACTGGAGTACTGTGTCTTTTTCTGGGCTCCTCACTACAAGAGAGACCCTGAGCCAGCAACATGCCCTTGTGGCAAAGAAGGCGAATGATATCTTCCACTGTGTTAGACAAAGTATTGCCAGCAGGTCTAGAGTGGTGATCTTCTACTTAGCACTGGTGAGGTCAGAACTGGAGTACTGTGTCTTTTTCTGGGCTCCTCACTACAAGAGAGACCCGGACATACTGGAGAGAGTCCAGCAAAGAGCCACAAAGATGATAAAGGGACTGGAGCTTCTCTCTGATGAGAGGAGGCTGAGAGAGCTGAGACTGTTTTGCCTGGAGAAGAGAAGGGTTAGGGGGAATCTCATCAATGTATATAAATATCTGAAGGGAGGGTGCAAAGAGGACAGAGCCAGGCTATTTCCAGTGGTGCTCAGTGACAGGACCAGAAACATAGAAGGTTCCTCCTGAACACCAGGAAACACTTTTTTACTGTGAGGTTGACCGAGCACTGGCACAGACTGCCAAGAGAAGTCATGGAGTCTCCACCCTTGGAGACATTAAAAAACTGCCTGGATGTGGTCCTGTGCAGCATGCTCTTGGTGGCCATGCTTGAGCAGATGGGTTGGATCAGATGACCTCCAGAAATGCCTTCTAACTTCAATGATTCTGTGATTTTTATCAATGTATAGTCTATTAGAAGTTTGCGGGTTAGAGCTCGTTTAAATCCTGGACGTTTGTGCATCCAAAATGTCTACTGAGAAGAATCTGGGCTTTCTGACTTAAGTAATCACCCTTCACCAATACATGTTTATGCAATAGATGGAACTGTTTACTGAGATCACCCAAAAGGTGAATTAGGTTTGAATGAGTTTATCTAAGCTGTAATGCTTCACACATTCTGCTAACACGCTGCATGCTGCATTAGCTGCTTTCTGCCTTATTACCCTATAAAGCTCTAAATGTTTTGGGACTTCGTTATTGTAGAGAATTGGCTTTCCACATCTGATACCTCTGCTGCTGCAATTAGCGTTAATGTGTGAACTAACAACCAGTTTTAAAAGAGAGGGATAAAACAGAAACATCTCATGAACAGTAATAATCCATATACCTTTTTTCCCTCATATCACAGCAAGCTGTGAAGTGAGAAATGCATGCAAATGAACAAAGAATGTGACCTGCTCTGGGGACTTTGAGCTGACATATGGTATTAAGAGCTGTCTATTATAAGCAAGGGAAATTTCCAGGCATGCTTTAGAAATAAGTGGAAAATCTTGAAACTTTATTTTGCAAGTGGTTTTGTTCATTTAACTTCTCAGTGAAATTTCTGGGTACGTGACTTGTCTCTTTCGCCCACTTTTGCACTTGATGAAGACTCTAGCTCAAAAGTTTAATGGCAGAGACATTGACTGGAGGGGCACACTGGGCATGGAGTGAGCTTAACTACAGTTAAACAGTTCCTAGACTTCCAGACAAGTTGCTTTGACCTCTGTATATAATTTCTGCAGTTCGGGTAGAACGATGGCAACCTGCTTTTAGTCATTTTTTTTCTGGTATTGATGTCTATTGAAAATGATGCTAGCTCTGTTCTTGTGCCTTATAACACAGGCTGTTAAAACTAAGCATCCATGTATATGTCTTGGAAGCCTTTATGTGACCCGCTCTGAAATGAATTCAATAGAGATGAACAGCTCCAAACGCTACTATGATACAAGCTACACTCACTCATATTGAAAGGGGGAGCTTAATTAGATTTTTCTATTTGCTTCAACATCGTAGACATCACATTTATTTCAAACCAGTTTAAAAATAGTGCAATGAATGGGATTTTTTTTTTCCATGTGGAATATGTTAATACACAAGGCAGATGATTTATATTCTGAAGTGTTGGTTTTGTGGTCCTTTCTAGCAAGGTTACTGGGTGAAGATCTGTGGTAATAAAAAACTGTACTGAGTCTGACATTGAAAGGAGTACAAGGAAGAAGAAATTTAGTGTTAATCAGGTAAAACATAACAAAATGACGTTGCTTAGTGACCTGTTGTGTTATTATGAGGAAAGTCTAGAGAAGCCAGTAGTGGTCACTGAAGAAAACTTTAATGAGTAACATTTAGCCAACAGTAGAAAATCTGGGAATTTTGTTTTAGGATTTGAAATGTCCGCAAAATTGTTTTCGAAAGAGAAATGAGGAGTTGCACAGTAGAGTGTGCAGTTGTGTCAAGTGAAATCTCTGGGTCCAGAGAGGTTATTTCAAGATTAGTGTCTCAGCTCACAGCTGAACCTGACCCAAGAGTAGCACCTGATGAGAGACCATGTAATATAATAATGAAAAAAGAGCACTATGGCAGCAGTTTGAGAATTAGAGGAAAGCTACAGCTGTGATGGATATAAGAGAAGTCTGTTTTCTTTGAACTCTTCCTTTTGTCTCCAGTATCGCCTCAAAAAAAGCTTCAGATAAAAACAAAAAACAACTGTTTTAGAGACAAGGAGGAATGAAGGGCTTACTGTACAGCCTGGTCTGAAATCATGGCACCTACTGACTGTGAAACTTTTATCTTGGTGAAAAGGAGGTCTCTGGTCTACTTGGAAAGAATAACACAAGTGAGGGAGGTTTCAGATGCACTGGAATTGTGGCACTTGTTGTAAAGGCTGTAACGCAACCTTGAAAACCCCCGTTTGCCTTTTAAGTCTTTAACGTGGAGCCATTACTTCTAGATGGTGCAAAGAATGCTTATGGCTATACACTGAAAAAATAAGAAAAACAGCAGAAAATTATGATTATTACTTCCCAAAAGCTGTATTTTTTTGAGACTATTTGGCTTCTAGCTGAACAGAATTTATTAAGCTAATAACTCTTCTGGTTGGAACCGATCAAAACCGCCACAAGCAGGACACTGACACCAGTGTTGGGCAGTCTGGGATCACCCAAGCATCAAGCCGAGTTACAGTTTTGTTTCCTGCTATAATGGATCCGACTGAAGATATGCAGCCTCTAAGAGCTCTCTACATAGTAAGGAGGGACTATTTATTTTCTTCTGGCTCTTGCAGCCAGGTTTCCATGGATTTTGCCTGCCCTGCTGGGAAATAAAACATCACAGCGAACAGATGGGGCAGCTGAGCTGTTCCTTCAGAGACCTTGTGTCCACCTCAGACACGAGGCCCCTGGGAGCTGCTGTGCCAGCTTGCTCCTCAGAGGGTGACTTTTTAGCCTTGAAATTCTAACTTGGGAGGACAATGATCTATAATGTCTTGCTTCCTCTACTCTTGAAAACAATAGGAAAGACAAAATGCCACAGTGAAATGAAGCAAGGGAATGGGTAAGCCATGTTAATGTCCTTGGAAAAAAAATAAAGTCCAAGAAAAGCCATTGTCAGTGTCAGAGTTCTTTGGCTGTCATAGTCAATTGTATAAATCCCAGTGATGTTATGTCTGCAGCAGATGTTTTTTATTATTTATGATGGGCTGTGGGGAATCTGCCTTCAGGTAGATTTGTTTTGGTGCTACCATGTGTTTTCCCCTAGGCGGTTTCAGGTCTTCCCAGAGCCCCGTTGCAGAGTGAGTCTGTTCTCAGATGGTCCATAAACTTCACTTTCCTGTATCTGCTGCCGTTAACGCTTATTTTGATCGGGAGCTGATACCAGACTGAATGTACACATTGAATGCAATACTGTACATCATGTCTTCTCTAAATGAAGTCGTGCAGAGGGTTGAGTTTTCTGCTGTAAAATTTCCTTATTGGTCTTCCAGAAAAAGCGGGCAATCAGAAACAGGCTGTGATTTCCCAGAAATACGAAGAGCTGTGTTTGGTGTAAGAGTGATGGATTAGGCAGACTATTAGAAAACTGGCAAAGGAAACATTCTGTAAATTAAGAGAGATCAGCTCAGATCTGCATTTATTTAAAGATCTCTATACACAGAACTTTTGAGCAAGGACATCAGGCTGCAGCGTTGCATCATGAAAACAGATCATCACCGCTCAGCGGTTGTGAGGACAAGACTCTGTTACCTAGCAACTTCTCACAGCTGTCTTTTATAAATCCATCCTGTCATGGATGTCACGTTTACGCCACAGTTGGTCTTTACAAATTTTGCACCAGATAGTACTGCAAAATATATCTTCTGAGCAGTAGTATCCTTGGCAGGTATTAAATCATGCCAGCCCAGGTTGTTCTTGCCCTACCTGCTTGCACCGCAGGGCACGGGGCTGTGGGTTAGTTCTTTGCATAAGTTACCAACCTGTCTGGATTCAGAGATGGAGCAGTGTCTGTTACTCAACTTCTCTCCTTCTTTCTAGTACAAATTGAAGGAGAATGGACAATGATCCCTGTTGATTCCCATGCCTATAAGCTGCTCTCCACCTTCTGTTGTAAGAGGTGATTATGAGCCGTAACAGTCTTCTTGAGATGAAGAACCCTTACTCTGGCTCAGTATCAAAATCTGAAATGAGTAAGTAGAGATAGTCTGAATTTTGGCCAAGTGCTACCTTCCTATACTCTACACAGTTCTCAGACACAGAAGATTTCATTCTGGATAGAGATTTTGGATATTACTGGATTACAGATATTCAGCAAGATTGATTTAAGGCCTTAACTTTGCTTTCCAATCTTTGCCTATTAATCACATTTATTTTGAGGTAATGAAAGTTCATCATTGTTTCCAATGGCATTTGGACTTGGAATTTGGAAATTCCAGTCTTCATTGTGTGTTTTACTCCTTGCAGTTATTTTGATGTGTATGCTGTAGTACTGTAAAAAGGGAGTAACAAATATTACATGGAAAAAAATACTGTGCTGATTCCTGCATTATAATTTTTAAATTGCTTTCCATTCATTCTGTTATGAGCAGATGGAGTGCGGCACCTCTTGCTTCAGTAAGTAGTTGCATTCAATTGGATGTGTTATGAACTTTCTCTTTCTCCTGGATTCTGTTAAGAGTACAAGTAGTACAACAGGCTAAGCTTTCTCTGTAGCTCCTAGAAGCTGACAAACATCACATCCCAAAAGAAGATGCTATTAAAAAAAATTTTGCAAGTTTTGTAGTGACCAGCTGTAGTAGTAAAATATTGTGGCCTGTGACTTCCTCATGGTTACTTTAAGTGACTTGATATTAAATGGAACTTGTAAACTAAGTATCAGAGACACTGAGAAGGCTGAGGTCTCATTATGGCTTTTTTTCGTGGCTTCTCAGCATTCTTTCTATGCAAGAAAATTTCACTGGAAATTGTCACCTTCTATAAGAACGTTGTATGGAGAGAATAAGACATAGATTCACAAAACTGGTGAATTCTACCTTAAACGTGTTTTGTGATGAGGAATTTTTATCTTTTTTTTTTTTTTTTTTTTTTCTACCGCTTGGAAAAATTACCTGAGCATAAAAGAGGAATACTGATTTAAAAGGAAAAAAAAAAGAAATCAGTTTAAAATTTTATGTAGTCCTTCTTAATGGCAAGAAGAATAAAAAAATGAGGGTATTTTTTTTTTTTTTTTTTTTTTTTTTTTTTCAGATTTCTGCCTGTAATAGAAGCAGTGACGAGTGCAAGGGCAGGAAAGATACTATTAATGCATTTTGCAGTCTGCCCATTGACTGGGAGTACTTTTTGTACTGCATGCAAATCGACATTCTTGACTCCATGTGATGGGAAGCAACTATTATGTTAGTTTTTCTTTCCCAAACAGATGCCCTGGACAGTTTTGATGAAATGCCTTTCTCAGTTCCATGCAGACCTTAGCCTACATTTCAAGCAGCTCAAGCTGTGGAAGCCAGTAAAAGGGTTTTCAAACCTATTTTGACAAGTACACGTTAGGTATTTTTTCCTCCCTATTTAACCCGTGGGATTATTCAGAGTATATTGGCTTTGAGTGCAGGTGTTCCCATTTCATTTGAGTAGCAAATGGGTGGGTAAGTACCCAGACAATGCAATGTTGAAAGCATCTCACTTTAAGGAAAGTGATTTCTGCTTTGTCTTCTTCCTTTAGCTGTCTTGTCTTTGTGTCAAGATCTTGATAAACTTAGCCTGAAAAAGTGGGATTCAGTTAAGGATGCAGTCAAATTCCTGTCTACACCCAACAGGAATATCAAATGTGCAAATCCAGGACAGGGAATAGATAACAGCTCTGAACAAAAGGATCTGTGGCTCACAAGAGGGATGTGGACTAATGCCAAGATGTTGCAGAAAGAAAACAGGCATATGCTGTGTGAAGAGAAGGAGAACCTGCAACATCTTGTATTTAACATAAAGAAGACATAGAGGGGATGTGGTATCAGTCTTCAAATACATGAAAGGCTGCTGCTGACTTCAGTGGTTAAGTCAGGACATGATGAGCTTAAAATGCAGGAAGGTAGATGTCAATTAGTAAAGGGAAAACTTTCTAGTCCCGAGGATGCCTTTTGCATCAGTTGCTTCAGGATGTTACAGGGAATCAGTCACTGGCAGTTTCTAAGTATGTATTAGCCAAACGTGGTACAGGTCCTACACCACCACTAGCCCTGCCTTGGAGCATCCAAAAAATGGACTGTGTTACCTTCCTAGGATTCTCTGGGATTATGCCAAAATGTGTAACAGTATTATCTCATTATCAGGATAGTACTTGATAAGAGGCAGGAAGAAAGGAAACATATTTTTAGAGTATGGTTATTTTATTTACAGTTACTCAAATATCTGTTCATGCCAATTCCTAACATTCCAGCATTAAAACTTAAAAGAACATCTAAAGAAAATGTCCTAAGTACACACAGAGTGATCTCCATGATACAAATCAACCTTTTTACCAGAGCTCCAGGGCCACCCTCAGCTGAAGTCTTGTTTTTGAGGTTTCCCCCCCACACCCAACACCTTTATTTTTTCCTGTTACCTCTTGTAACTGTGGAAAACTTCCTACAATTCCTTCAGCCCCCTTTACTATGACACAGAATCATAGCAAGTGGTAAGCTGTCATCAGGACCACTCGTCCTAAATCATGTACCCAGGGTGATGGATAGTGACTGGACAGAAAAAAAAATTGCTTTTTAATACAAGCTGGATTCCTACAGTTTTCTTTTGTCTTGCTTGTTTGCTTCATCCAGCTATTAAGTCTTGTGATTTAAAGTCTTTGAGTCAGAGCTTCCACCTACTGTTTGATTAATGTCTTGCACATGGGTTTTTCTTCTATGTAAAGATGGCTGTGGCCTCTCTTCTCCCTTGCCCTTCACTTGCTGAGAGTCCCTAAGACAGTGCATCAGCTTAACAACCAGAATGATTTCAGGTCAAGTACTTGGCAAGAAATGTGAGTAGAGCACTCTTCTGGAAAAGGCCCTGAACAGCAGAGCTTAATTAATTGATTAGCATCTGATTTCCAGTTAAACATTTAATAAATCTTATCTTTTATGTTATGTTCTGCACAATACGTGGCATATGAAAGCGGCCAGCTGGTTAAGATGCACACTGTGCTGTTCAGCATATTGGCCAGCCAGCCAGGGTGCAAATGAAAGGAGCTGCCAAGCTGTCTGTGAGGATGGGACATCACAGGGGAGAAAAAAAAAAAAACACAATAGGGGCGATGGTAGAAAAAAAAGGCAAGAGGGATAGTAGCAATGATAGAAGAGAAAGGAAGTGCTTTAGGAGCCGAGGAGGAGGCTGCAGCCATTGCTTATCAGGTGAAGCCTTTAAATATTCAACCCACTTGTTTCAAGTCGATTACTCCCGGTTTAGTGCGTATTAGCTGTTGATGCTCCACGTGAAGACAGAGGCTGGAGCCAACATAAAACAATTCTGCTCACCAGCAAAGTGAACTGAGTGCTAGCGAAGCGTTAGATCACAGCATAAGATCATCTCAGGGAAGCTGCTCTCATGCACAGTGGAGGATTAATTAATTAGAAATGCTTCTTTTGGCCCAGTGAACTATACTGGAAGAAAGCAAAAATTTTAAAAAGTGATGCAGATACACTAGTCATTGAGCAACCAGAGGATCTCGACAGGAAAAGGAGCAAGAGCTGTCAGAGGTAGGGACCTAAATCAGATACTTGGAATACTAGTCCTTGTAAAATCCATGATGAGTAACTTGGTAACATAAAAGAATACAAGCTCAGAGCAAATGGTATGTTTCTTACGTGGAAATTTTATTATTGTTCTCTCTCTAGCATCTGCTTCATTCATTGATCTATCTATTTTAAAGAAACCCCTTAGGATAACACATACACACAAAGTCTATTGAGTCCAGCTAGAAACTGGACTCATTCTGGCTTTTTCAAGCAGAAATGCACATACTTCCCCATTTTGAAGCTTTATCAACAAAAAAGTGCTGCCACTTGCACCACTAACAGTTAAGTACAGACAGCAGCAAGATGCAGCATTTTTTCCTGTCAAATATAACTTCATTATTATAGTCCTTTTTTTATATTTTTGTGCTTGCTTGACATAAGCACTTTTACAGAAAGTTGTAGTTTCTGCTTTTTTATAATTGGTATGTTATGATGGGTCTCTTAACAGCTTTAATTTTCTTTCAAATTAATTTTCTTTAATTTTCTTTCAAATTTCAGCCCCATAAGCCTTGATTGATGAAGTTTTCTTCAGCTGAAAGTAATTTTAATTTGAAATGCACACAGAAAAACACTACTTCTTTTTTTTTTTTTTTTCTTTTAAACTCAGCAGTGCAAGTCTGACAGCACCAGGTGCCCCTAAGACCCGGTGCTTCTATGACTTCATTACCCAAATAAAACCCACAAATTAAGCACGACAACATCTGAAATGAATGGGATTTGTTCTGTCTTTCCTTGACTCTTTTCCGTGCTTGGGAAATCAAGTGCAGGGGCAGGGAGCAGCCAGGCTGTGCTCCTGTTCATCCCTGGGATGCAGCGATGGGACCACAGAGGCTTGAGGCCATGGCACCAAACGCCCCCTCCCAGCACAGGGATGGGGGAGCCTGGGCTGTAAAAAAGGCTGTGAGGGGCTGCAAATAGGAGATGCAGGTGATAAAGATGCTAATAATGAATGGCAACATTTAAAACAGGATGATGGCTGGGCAGTTTGGATGCAGTGTTTACCAGTTGTTCTGTCTTCCTCTCTTTCTCTATATGTAACTTTTGGAAAATGCTGTTCGCTACTCCCGAGTAGGCTTCATGATGTTGTAATGGGTTGTTGTCTGTTGAAAATTATCTGCAAACAATTCTTCTGTGCTTGTTGCAGGAGCACTAATAATTATTTCATTGGCTTTTACAGGGATGGTGCAAGCACTTTGCGTTTCGAGCATTAGCACAGATGAAAAAAACCCTTAAAGGTCATTCACAGATCTCCCCTCTTTATACCACCTATATTCTTACAGTAATACTTCTGAAGTTCATGTTGTCTATTTTAATTATATTCAGATGAATGTGTTTTAGATGCCACAAGAAAGATGGCTTTAATGATGCTTTATTGATGTGCACAAGGAGGCATGAAATTAGCTGCAACACATAACACTGTTTCTTTCCAAGAGGCTTTAATTGTTTTATACTTTTATGCAACCGGGACCCCTCTGTGTGTGGGTGTGTGTTTAAATGCACATCGGTGTGTTTCTGTCACACCTTTTCCAGATGAAAAATACAGAACTGGAGATGATCTCCAAACAGCCTTTGCTACAGCCACTCACGTTGCTTTAAACTGGGAGTGGGGAAAAATGTCACATAAGATTTGAGACCGATCCCATTACCCTGGCTTGTTGAAACATTTTATTGTTGATTCTTATTTTCATTGTCTTTCCCTTGCTCGTTATCTCATGTAAATCTCCCCCCCGCCTCCACCCCTTTACTAAATCACATTTTATTTTATGTGAAGTGTCATTTCCCTTACAGAAGAACCTTTCATCACAACCGTGACAGATATCTTGCACATCTTAGAATGGGGATGAATTGATTGATAACCTGCTGGGCAGACATGTCTTTCTCTGATGACAGTAAAAATGAGCTTACATGACTGATCTGGACCAGATCCCTAACACCCAGCGGGATGTGCTTCAGCCTGAAAATGTCCACCTTGGTAGAACACAAACCGGTTCACAGTAGGTGACTGGTTTAGTTTATACATCTTGGGCCTTCAAAATTTCTCTTTGATAATCTGAAAGGGTTTTGTTGGGTAGCAGAAAAATGAAGAGCTTATGTAAAAAATAGAACTGGTTTAAAATCATTAATAGCTGCAGAAAATTATCTTTTTGAAACCACTCCTAACCCTGTAGGGAAATGCTGCTTTCCTGGGATAACAGACAGTAGGATCAGTTCAGGCTTTTCATTCTCTTGCAGCCTTCTGTTTGGGAGACTGAAGTGATTCTTCAAAGGTGGGTTTGAAAGTATTTGGACGGGTTTCTTGTTACTCCCGGGCTAATCCTTCTACCAGTCAATAACAGTGAGTGAGAAGACCTCTGGAATAAGAGGGTAGATTATAGGGAAATTTAAGCACAGGAAATTTAAGTGTATTTGACTGCTTAACTGCTCCTTGGTCCTTATGGATTCAGCACAGTGAAGTCACATCTTGTTAATTATGGAGGACATGTTCAACGGTAGCAAACAGACTCTCCTTGTGGCAAAGCATGCTGTGTCAAGATCTGTAGCCTTCTGCTGTGAAAAGTACACGGAAGATGCATCGTGAGCTGTTTTGCATCTGCCCACGTACTGAGTTGGCTGCAGGTTTCATAGCAGTGCAAACACAGTTAAATATTACCACCCTGAGGATGAAGATAAAGCAACTTACTCATTTTTGACAAAACTCAGTTTCACGGCCCCAAGAGAGTAGCTCTGTCAGGCACCACCTACCCAGGTGGGCTGGGAGCAAAGCTCCAGCTGAATGAGCTCCCTGTCCCAATGCTTGTGTGTGTGTGTGTGTTCAGCTCCACCCAAGGCTGCTGCTTCCCCTGCTGATGCTCAGGCTGATGCCCAGCCCTTGCCCTGCTGTCTGGAAGAAGGTGAGGAGAAGGTGGCCAGATGTCCACCACGGCAGCTTTACCTCTGCAGCCTTCTCCTCCAGCGCCAGCCCTGGCAAAGCAGAGCAGGGAGTCAGGTGCGTTGTTGTTTCGCTTGTGCCTTCACCCATCGCTGACTGTAGCCTTCAAAACTCTGTTTTAGCCTGTACTGCCTGGGAGCCACAAGCCATCAGGGAATGACTGCTGGGCTCCCATACGTGGCACTAGCAGATGGGAATCATTTGGTCACGCAGTCCCTAAGGAATCCTGACCTGCTGGGAGTTACTGATTTCCTACTTGCCACCCTTTTTCAACAGATGCAGCCACAAAGGAGCGGGATGCTGTGTATATTCCAGCCTGTAATTCCCAGTCCTGCCAGCTCACACAGAGATGCCGAGCGCGTATTTCAGTTAGAATTACGGATGCTGTGTATTTTGATGATGAATCTGCTACCAAGACTGGAGAAAGGTAACAAATTAGTTATCGTCAGACACATTCCTGTTTAAAATCCTTATGGCTACCCTGGTATTGCTGTTAGATTTTAGCACTTTTGTTTGAGAAGAAGTGACACCGTATTAAGAAATTTGTTGTCTGAAAAACAAAGCCTGTCTGTGCACATTTTGTTACTAGAGGGATTTCAGCTGTCCAAACAATCTTCTAGGCAGGTTTCTTCTTTCTTTCTAGCGAGGTTTTACAACTTCACAGTTGTAAAACTTCCTCAGAGAATCCCGAGGAATAACATATTACTTAGTTTTGTTATTCTTACCTCTGCTGAAAATGTTGCCTTGTAAATGCTGTGCACTGAAAATTAGTAATCCATGCTCTTCCACAGACATATAGAGATTTCTAGATGGGGGGAAAAAGTCCCAGTCCAGTCCTTGTTCCTTGTGCAGGCAAAGAAAGACCTTTTTAATTGTGAGTTTTCATACCTTCTGATTTAGTAACTTTGCTGGATTTCTGCTTAGCTGCTGGGGAAAGAGAATTCCCACTAGAGCTGCATAAGCAAACATTTTTGTCTGAAATTAGCATGTATTTAGTATTAGACATTTACTCGGGTAGGGCTGTACCTCAGATGTTTCCTCTCATGTTTTCTTACTCAAAAACACACAACAGCTTCCACAGGGGTAACTCAGCCCTGCACCAGGGTAACTTTGTTCAGACCATTCCTCAAGGAGGTGTGAAATTAGTTTACTCTAGAACGGTGAAATTGTGTTTTTCACGACTGCTCAAGCCCGTAGGCAGCCAAGTGAAAGGGAAACAGCACTGGACCTTCCTCCTCTGTGAAAAATGTCTGGCTTGGATGCTGACACCATGACCATTCAGGGTTAGGAAGACAACTTCCATCTGGCTATGCCTCTTCTCAGTGAGCTGACCTCACGCTTTGATTTTGGAGCGTGTGTGCGTATGCTGCAGGTCTCGGTACAGGAAACCTGAGCTGCTTCTCACCCACGTCTGTTCTGAAATAGCAACAGTGCAACCATATTTGTGGATGCCAAGCCCAAATTAATCTTCCCTGCTGAGTCTGGACTAATTATTTTGGCCACAGTGCTGCAAGATCTGGCTTTCCTGCTTCCAGACTCAAACTGGTTTCTTCGCATCATCCTGCCATGATGTGAAAATACAAGCCAGGAAGGCTATTAGTTTGATGATCAGCTTGCACTCCACCACGGGATGAGCCATCGTCTTGGACACTTCCCATTCTCCACGTATGGTGTGGACCACGTCATTGAGGAGCGCAGGTGCCATCCACCTACTCAATCGCACCATCACAAGTGAGACACAAAGCACTGCTCTTCAGACGTGCTCTCGCGAAACGGCGTGGAAAGAGTGGAGAAGGAGGCTCTAAATTTGGTCTGTTTAGAATGACACGCCACTGACTATTCCCATCTATTTTCAAAAAGACGCAATAAAACAGCATGGCAATACTAGTAAATGTCATTAGCTCTTTGAATTAATAGAATTACTGTTGGCAGCCAACAGAAATAGATTAGAGCAATTCTCATCTACTACATTAGAGTAATTCTTGGCAGCGTGAACATAATGAATCTGAGGAGTTTACAATACAACCATCCAACTAAAACTTGGAATATAAATTCTCAGCCTGTAATCACTTCCTTTTTTGCCTCTTTTTTTCTTTATTCAAGGCAGTGTGATTTTTTCAGTCAGAGAGTCATAAAATTTCTGTTTAGTTTTTTATTGGTTTTCAAAGATGCCGTTGATTGCTTAATGTTGTTTAAAAAGGAATCCTTCTCTTTTTAGCACAGGACATTTTCAAGCTTTAAGAAATTTACCTGAAATCAGGGATTTTTTTGGCAGATTATAAATTTTTATTACACAAGTATTAAAGTACCGACCTTGTTCTATAGCTTCTTTAGTAAAAGAAAAAACTGTGTCACAAGCTAATCAAGTGTATAGTTTATTCATTTATTCCCAGTATTTAATAGCTGTATTGATATAACAGCATCCTCACAATAGCACCAGCACGATGTAAGCCCTCGAAATGCTACAGTCAGCATACTGGCTTGAAAGTCAGTATTTTGTTGCTATAGTTCTTTAGCCTGATAGTAATTTCTCTGGTTTTGGTGTAAGTGGTGTTATTATTGATTTACGTGGAAGAATTAAATCCTGCTGAGGTTGTTACTACTGGAATGGGATTAGGGATGGGATTACGGTCCCTTCTGTTTGTGAACTGGTCTTTGGTGTCTGGGCTACAGTCCAAACACTACGTGAGTGACGCAACTAAATCTCAAGAGATTCAGAGACTCTGAACTGGTTGAGAAAACAGCATGCTTTGATACTTCGCCTATTTGTGCTAAATTTTGAATAATTTTTAAATAGCCATACTGAAAAGAGAGAAGTGTGCTGCTGCTTCTACTTGCCCCCACAGAGATGCTGGTAAAACAGTGAGCAAATGCTCCCTGCCACCGTTTAATGAATGAGTTCAATTGCTGAAAAGGATGCTTGCCACCTTTTAATAACCACATTTTTGCTTATCAGAGGCATTGAAATACGCTGATGGCTCTAACGTAGAACAGCACCTATGTGTCGCTTGCCAGAAAAGCTGATGTATGTGGGTTAGAGGTTATCAGATCTGTACAGATACTGAAAAATATGTTCTGTGCTCTTTCCTCAGTGGCAGATTTATGGGCAGCTAGCAGCTTCTTCAGATTCCAACACCAAGCAAATGCTGAACCTAATGGCTGCACTCTGGAATGATTACTGACAGACAATATCCTGCAGGGAAAAGGAGAACCACCAGTCACAAGCAAACATGCTCAAGACCACGATGTGTGTGGAGAACCTGACAGGCTTTTTAATGGGAAGCTGAATCTCTCCATATAATCTTAAAAACACACATCCCATAGGTTGGGCACCAGGGTTTGGTTTTTATTTTATTGATTTAATTTCCCTTGCTGAGTTATGTATTTTTGTTTGCTAATACTTCACCTTGATGGCCATCACTAAAGGAATGCCCCTGAAGAACTGAAGTTAGAGCAGTATTAACGCATTTAGAGGACTATTGAAGAGTTAAACATTCCTTCTGTTTCTTCTTTACAGCTCACCTCCTAATACCACTGTAATGGAGAAGCAGAGTTTTTTGGAAGTTGAGCAAAAGGAGCGGATGAAACTTTCTCCACTGTCTGCCCAAGAACAAGGTAAAAGGAAAAAAAAAGGAAAAAAGATATATAGCAATGTAGAGATAGGGAAGCCCAGTGCTTCTGAAATGACAAAAATTACACAAATGATAAGCAATTCTGAATCTCTTTCATGCCCTTCCCTCCAGTTTTCATCATTATACTATTTTCTATATTATCTGATATTCTGAAGCAACTAAATAGTTGTCTGCACAGGGAGAACTTGTTAGGGGAGATGACCTACTAAAAGTAAATGCAAGACAACACTGTAAGTGTAAGGACCTTGCCCTTTTCTGTCTACATTGTCCAGCCTTCCCTTAGGAATTCAGAAAGGATTTTGACTTCATTATTGCTTCCAGTTGTTTTCATTCCAGAATGGATAGTTAACAGAAAAGAAAGTGAAAAACAGTTGTCTCTCTGCAGTCCACCATAAAAGTAAATGATATCACTGGTTTGACAAATGTGCCAGACTCACTCAGTAAAAACCAAACCTATTTTTTTCTTGCTGTTCCGTAATCGGTTTATAGATTCCAGAAACTACAGAAAAGACAAAACATTCAGAGACTTGAAGGCACCATAAAAATTACCTATTTTTTTTCTGATGTGTTTAAGTCCAGTAAATAATGCTAATTTCACTGAATTTCACTGAATTTCACTGAATTTCTAGAGTTGGAAGGGACCATAGAGATCATCTAGTCCAACTCCCCTGCTGAAGCAGGATTGCCCAGAGCTAGAGCATGTTACTCAGGACAAATTTAATTCTCTTAGGCTTATAATCAAAAGAAAAGAAGAGAATTTGTATGGAAAACCGCATCTTTGTAGGCATTTTCTTTCCTAAAATAATCCTCTTAACCAACTTTTTTTCCCAACTGTTTGAGCAAAAATAAATTCTCAAGTGACTACTAACTTGAATTACTAGCATTCAAAGAAACTCCTCCATGATCTGAAAATGTTGGAAGCAAATCATAGGCACCTAACAAAACCTAAACATTCAGAGGCAGAAATATATAACGCAGAGAAATAGATAATTCTTTGCGGCTCTAACTCTTATGTTGTGAAATTAGTTTAGATAACTCTGCTTTTAAAATGAAATCAGAGATATCATAAAATATCACTGTGAATTAATAATCCAGAATTTTAGTAATACATCTGTTTCATAACAGGTCATGTTGGAAAGTCCGTATTTTCAGCAAAAGGAAATAGCATAGGTAGATAAAATGTAACTGCAACTCTACAGCTGATTCAGGAGTTGAACCAGGCTGTCTAGAATCTTAGCCAAACACCGGCTCTCCTTTCTAATTCTGGTTCAGGGAAGAACAGAACTGACTTTTATAAGATCCCTAACACCCTCACAGATGATGTCCTTGATCACTGTCCTGTGCAGTTTCTTATTCTCACCTAACATTTCTCTGCCTGACTCATCATTTTGGCTAAGCAAATATTTAAATAACTGTGGTCAGCCACACTTATCTCTTTTAGAAGTGATTTTTTTTCCAAGACCATTTTTTTCAGAGCTTGTGTTGCAATACACGCACAGTTCTGCAACTGTTGTACTCTTACAGTTGCAAATAACTGTTGTGGAAGGCAAGGGATAGATTCTTAGATTTTGGAATATTTTTTGGCAATGGATTTCATGCACTGACAATTTGTCAGCAGGAAATGCCAAGTAAAGAAAGCTCCAGAGGATCCTACAAGAGAACCAGTTATAGACATTTCAAAGCATGGGATGCCATGCTCAAGAAACAATGGCTGCCACAGGTACAGGAAGAGTGGTTTATAAAACCTGTAGGATAAAACTTGGGTATCTGCACTGCATTATATTTCATTTACTATTTAGTCCACAGTGAGAATCCATTGCTTTTGCCATGGAACACTGCAAAGGGAAATAGAAACTGAGTCATCGCATTTTGATTAGATAGAAACTGAATCACAGTATTTTGATTACAGTCACTCTTATATTTTTTAAATCTTGTATCTGTATGAGGAAATAGTAGCAAAGCAAAGAAAAAAATTCATAACACTCCACTTAATATCATGCTCTGTTGTTGGTACTGTCTGGTTCACAAAACAAGGAGAAGATGGCACTGTCTGTTTACAAAAGATTTTCCAGAGCAAGGCAGCTCTAGAGCAGAGTTGTGAATTTGTTTCAGTTCCAAAGCTAATACCTTCTGTTCACAATCATGGTGGAACACTACAGTTTTGAATTTCATCTTTGGGAAGATTTCTGCAAATTTTGCTTTTGCCCTATCTATTTAGCAATAGAGAGTAAAGTGAGGCTTTAGATTATCCCATTTCATTTTCCAATGCTAATGCCAAGTCCCCAGCCTAACCTAAGCCTTCTGTTCACCTTTATGTTAACGCTAATCACTAAATAAAGGCATTTATGAAGCATATATCATTCTTCAGAAACCATCTTTCACTTTAATGAAGAATGTAGTTAGTTTTTAAAAATTTGATTATACTACCATAGATTGCATACAATACACTGTCTAGTGTTTGTATTCTGTTCTGGCATGCTCTACATACATTATATTATTTACATATGTTTTCTGTTGATCATTTCTGAAATACATTTCACTCATCCTCTAATATGCTTTTATCATTTGACTCTGTGAATGCAGCTGTCACTAAGACTGTCTGGGTGTATCAAGACTACAAAGAAACTGAGAAATTGCCCATGTCTGCTATCAAGTTATTATATCACCCCTTGCTAAGGTGAGAAACATATTCTTGCTTGATGCTTATAACTCACTTTAGAGGAACATACCTCCCACCTCACAAAACTCAGAAAAATACTGGAGAGAGGACCATTTAAGTTTTTTGTTAGTTTGTTTTGGGTTTGGTTTTTTTTTTTAAGCACTGTTGCTGATCTGAGTCTAAGCTACACTGTGCTGTCTGGACTTGAAGGCTCACTCACCATTTGCTCTCCCTGCTTCCAGTGCCATTTTAAAATGTCATAATTTTCTACATGGAACTAGATAATAACCATCGAACACCATCCAAACTGACTCTCAAAGTGCAGGCCAATTTCAGCAAGTCCATAACTAAACTCCAGCTGGGTATCTTCCTGCTGTCTGCCAGAAGTCTCCTTCTCATCTGCCATGCAGGTGTTTGGTTTGCTCACCTCCATGATAATGAATCAGACACCTGGTGAGCCCTCAGCTTGCTTCCCCATCATGCATATCTCATCTGTCAGAAGATATTGAATCTGAAAAAAAGATTATTTGGTAATTGCCTACTGCTGCATATTCAATGGAAAACCCAACCCTGAGAAAATGAGCTGGATAGTTGACATTAGAAAATGTGCGTTTATTTATCTTCTTGTAACATATTTTCACTGAGCCTTGCATGAAAATTCATTTGTGGCACTGATGTGGAAAGCAATATAGAAGGCGCCTATCTATTAGAAGTCATACTGTGGAAAATACACTGCCTCTCCAGGAATTTGTTCGTTTCAGGTCTGTAATAACGCCCATGCTGACCCGTCAAAGCATTTATCTCCAGCCTTATCTCAAAGATGTTGGTTCAAAACTTCCCTCAGGTGGAGTACCTGGGAACTTGATGAGAAATAATTTATGCCATCCAAGCATCTTGTAAGATAAAGCGCCTTGGATCTGCTTGTTTACTCCTAGCTCTTTTCAGAGAGGAATTTAGTTTAAATCATTTACTGTTCTTCCCTTTTCTCAGTGTTCTTCAACAGCTACTTACAGCACAACTCTGCAAGTTGTTGAGTGTCCTTGGGGGGTGGGAATCACAAGGCTCAGTTATTGATGGAACGTACAAATGTTTCCACAAGTCACCTCTATGAGAAGGCTTATTTGATACGGACCGATCTGTGGGATGGCACAACCAGAGAGCTGAGTGAATGCAGGAAGTCATGTATTAAAATAGACAGGACGCAGGTACATTTCGGTAAGATTGCTTAGATGTAAAAACAAGCAAGATAAGAGAATGAATAAAAGATAATTCATAGTATAAAGAAACAGTAAGGCTGTGCTGTAAGGGAATTGAGGAGATTTGGGAATAATACTCTGAATTGCAATTATTTTTCATCCAACATCTGAAAGCCCTGGAATGACTATATATGCAGAAGTTGGCTTTTGAAATTACTCTATGTCTGCTTGTCCTCTTTCTTTCATCTCAATCTGACTCACTGATTTCAGACCAGTTACTGCCAATTTATAAGTGCTGGTGAGTTGGTGTTCTGATCTAACATCAACGTGTAGTGAAAAGTATGCCTCTAAATTGGACTACTCGCATTACAAAGCATGACATTACTCATCAGCTGCTAAGTTTTCTCAGCGACGTGTGAAAATACACCCAGGAAGCAGCAAGGTAGCCAAGTGTGCATTTCCAGACTGCAGAAAGCAGATCTTTACACAGGCTGGTACTTGGAATGACATATGACACGCTGTTTCATTAACTTGGAAATAAGTACAACGGCCGCTGAGTTTAAGAGTACCATATTCGAGAAAAGCTTGAGGGAAAAAAAGGATTATGGGATGCAAAACAAAGGACACAAAATGACTTACCCTTATGTGAAAGGAGCAGGTATTGGGAAATGTGATATAAAATCCTAAAGTGAATACCAGAGAAATAATGTCTTGGAGACAAGAAGACATGGCTGAGGAACAATTTTATCCCTTAAACCACATCTAATATCCATACAATTTTTAGGTGGCTCTAAATTACTTTGGGCAACTGGTCTAGTAATGCTTGAATCATGAGGCTTGGAATTGCTAGGGGAAAAAAGCACTCATTCTGAATTTAAGG
This sequence comes from Calidris pugnax, assembly GCF_001431845.1. Classification (NCBI taxonomy): domain Eukaryota; kingdom Metazoa; phylum Chordata; class Aves; order Charadriiformes; family Scolopacidae; genus Calidris; species Calidris pugnax. The sequence continues at coordinate 1,286,354 of NW_015092240.1, read as the reverse complement.
AGCAACAGATTATAAAGCAAGAAAAAACCTCTTTTTCAAGGTCTTCATACCGCCTAACTTTATCTTCCTAACCTCGGAGAAATATCTGCATAGGCTTCGTACGACAGCATTAACGGAGAGAGAGAGATGACAGTCCTTCAACCCAAGTCATTTAGAGGAGGGAGGGAGACTTTCCTCTTTGGCACTTTAAGCAACCTGTGATGCCTCCCTGGTGAGCAGACTGATACCAACTGAAGATTCGTGGCATTGCCACGCTCAGATCTCATTACAGCACATCGGAGGCAGTGTTTTGGAACTGAAGTACTTGAGCTGCACGTCTGCCCGGAGAATGGCAGCTCTGGGAAGATTTTTTCCACTTACAGTCTGCACACTTTGCACAAAGGCTATGATTTGTCAGGGTGCACTCAAATTCTTCCACAAATACCTAAAGAAAAAAATCTTTTCTGCAGAATGGTATTCCTGCTCTTGCTAACTGCCCTGGTAAATATGTGAGACAAAAAGCAGAATTTTCTGTCAGTCTCTAATGCTTCTTTCTCCCTAAATACAAAAGACAATGAGACCATGGAGGGACACATATGCATATTTGCCCACCTCTTTAATGCTCAGCAGAGCTTTCTGCTGTTGTGTGTTATTGTCATGTTCCAAAACCTAGGCAAATAATAATCTAAATCTGATGAAATTAAATAGCCTATTTACAAAATAGTTGTTTGTCATGCATGTTGCTTTACCCGTTCCGCTACTTGCAAGAAACAGGCATTTAGTAGCATCAAAGAATAAACAGAAAGATAAGTAGGTTTTGTACTTTGACATGCCTGATTCTTCTGACAAATTAGTATCGTTGTCTTCTCCTGTGAATCTATTCCACGAACAGTATGTTCTTAAATGTTAAAGTGAACATGTAAGATAAATAAGTAATGAATACATAAAAGTTTTCCCAAGCTAGCCCAGAACTGTGTGTTTTGAAAGCTGACGCTGACACGGGATGCGTGATGCTGTGAGGCATTCAGTAACTTCCCTTTATTCTTACATTCACACTGCCTTCATCTGGAAACCTACTGAACTGGGCAAAGTCTACTGTGCTGACTCAAGTTAAATTCACAGTTGCCTCTTGATATATCACAATATGTCATTCAGTAATCCCACTGAGGAAAATGTAATTACCATGCAACATCCTGTGCTGTCTTGGGATTTCTCACTAGGTAAGTAAGAAATAAATTCCTGTCAGTGCTGCAGGAATACTGTTGTAGAGATGTAGGAACAGACCAGCCGGGTCAGAAGCCACGATGCTGTGTTGAAATTACTGGTCACAGGGGATATATTCTTTTTTAGCTGCAGGCTGTATGCCTTTTCTTTCCATCTAAGTGTGCAGAAACTTGCCCACTGTCCAAATGAATACTTATACAATGCATTTATTTTTCATAACATCCCTGTGAGTAGGAATCATAATAGAGGAAGAACCAGAGGAATTGCTGTGTGTCCAGACTCATGAAAAAAACAAAAATCCAGGTAAGGAACAGAAATTGACCCTATGATTCTACCTAGGACCTCACCCTTGAGGCTGTTGTCGTTTCTTCTACAATGCAGCAATATATAACCACTGCAGGCACTGATCTCCTACTGAACATAGAGTGAAATCTAAGGTTTCTGCACTGGCCTCCAAAATCCTTGCTGAGCCTGTCCCAAGCCACCTGAATCGCTGCATTTTCCTTTGGACTCGGGACGCCCCCTCGCAGCTTTGTTCTGCTGCTACAATGACTGTCACGATCTCCAGGAGGAAGGATTAATACCCACATACTTCCCAAATTTCACCACAAAATTCGAAGCCCCTATTACAGGCCCACTCTGATTTCTTTAAATAAAGACAAATTTAAAAATAAAATCAAGGGTAGTTGATCACTTGTACCTACAGAGAACGTAAGACTTGTGACTTTTAAAGCTCGTATGTAATTCTGATAACGTAGTTGTAGGTGTGAATAATAAAAAAGAAGATGCATAAGTAGCTGTTCACATTCATTTTGTTTCCGCTGGAGCTGGCTCAATGTAGACTAAGGAGACTGAGATCTCAGATTACTGTCAGAAAGACTGATAGCTTCTTATACCAACATTTGAACATTAGGTTAGGATGGATGAATATAGCAGCAGGAAAATTGTAAAAAAGCTGCAAGGAAAACCAAGTTGTCCACAAGCCAAGACTCTGAAATGACAGAGGATATATTCCTGGGAGGATAACGGGCTTCTTGTTTTTTCTCACTTGCTCATTTTCATTTGTTTGCATTTTGCTATTAAGATCTTCTAAGAAACTTTAGCATAGAAATTGAATGTTTTGAAAAGTTTTTCCTTGATGTCTGTGTGCATTCAGGACAGTTCAGATCGTCTCTAGTTTACAAATGTTACAGGCAGCGTTTTTGCAAGAAGATCTAATTACCACAGGAAAGTATAATCAGCTTGAATAACGTTAGTGTGATTCATTCCTGATGCATGCTCACCGATTTCAATGGGACCTAACCAAAGGACAATGTGGGCTGAGCACTTCTATGTTCCACGTGCTCCAGAAGAGCCCTTTGGAGCTGATATTCAGTGGAAGAACAGCTAATGAATGTGAGTAACTGCTTCCCTATCTAGATTTCAAATATTTATTTTTTTTTCCTACAGAAATTTTTTCCTACCTTCTATAAAAGATGACTCAAAATCAGATGGATATAGCTAAATATTAGCTAATTGAAGTATTTCAACCAAATGTACTGGTTCCAAATTGGGTTTGGCTTACTGTTGTCTAAAGTTTGTCCCTGTTCCTGCTCCAGAGTTCCTGAATGTGGTATGGTAACCACTTCTGTAACTGGAAGGCACGCGAAATACTGACTTTCCATTTGCTTGCGCTAATAAGTGCAAAATTATGCATCCTAATGAGTTTATTGGATTCATAATGTTTTAAGCACAGCACTCTGCATTTTAATCCATTTCTACAATATTCCAATGAATTCTCCATCACTGTACTCATTTGGATGAGGAAAAAAACCCACAACTAAGGAATGTAGATCTACCTGCTTTAGCTCAGGTTCCCTTCTGGCCCCACAAACATCCTGGGAAATACAGCAGACCTGAAACTTACAACAAATGTTGACTGCATTGTAAGAGGTTCTATGTAGTCCTATGGAAACGAACCTAAACCACAGTATTCCTGTTTTAAATACGGTGAAAAGAATTAGCCATCTGTCACGAGAGCAGTGTGACCTGATGGGCCCTGCAGAGCAGCAGTGAGATCAGAGGGGTCCCTGCTGAGCCGGCAAGTCTTCTCCTGCAGCGTCAGGTGCTGACGTGGTTCCCTGGAACAACAGGTTGTCAGCAGCAGGTCCTCTTGCACTTGCTCTCTCTATGATCTGGAGCGCCTGGATTGCTGAATACAAGCTGTGCAAAAGTCATTGAAACCACCAGGTCCTGCAATAAACCCATGTAATAAGCTTGCCTGAATAATACATGTCTGAATCATCTGCAGATGATTCAAGATTAATATTTAATCTTTTTTTTTAAAAAAAATTATTAGTTTCCAGTACAATAGTACCTTAATAACTATCCTGCTGTGGGAGGAGGGTAGGTATAAGTAGAAGTATTGCCTCAAGAGAAAAAGTGACTTGTAAACCTGTTGTTTTTTTTTTTTTTAAAAAAAGTCAATTTTCTCTTTCCTTTTGAGAAAGAAAAACAACTTTTAAATTGGACAACTTAATGAGTAGTGTTCCTGGATGGTCCTTTGTTCTGTGTTACCCTCCGAGAGAAGGAGGCAGTTCAGGAGTTGACTTATTATTTTAATTGCTTCTGGTTTCTGCAGATGTGAAAAGCAAACACCTGACACTGAGGACACCGCTCTGCTGCTCTTTGCCAGTGTTGCACTCGCTCTTAATGACAACCAGAAGAATTAATATTAAAACCTCTTTAAAAATGTAAGTTACAATATGTGTTTAATATCTATTCCTTGAATAACTGGTGTGCTTACAGGGGCTTTGAAGGCACTAAAATAAAACAAATTATAATCCATGGTGTTTCACAGCAGGTGGTGTAACAATACTGTACCCATGTCACATTGCAAGACATCCAGAGACCAGCAGTGACAGTGCAGTACCACGTTATTCATGAGAACAGTCTTAACTCACTGTGCTTGTGTCTCCTCTTGCCTATTCCTCTTCTGGGAGCTAGAGCTGTATTACTTACTAAGCATCCCCATTCCAGTGACAGATTGAGGAGATCAAACCCAGAGAAGGACAGTGGCTGGACTTGCGCCACATTTCCCTATTTTGTCTCTGGCAGTGGTATTTCCCCGGTGCCATCTAAAGGGCAGCACAGTGTAAACTGCTTTTAGGATTATAGGGTTTTGGGAAGGGAACAGTGAAAGATTTCTCTTAGGGTATGTACTCAGTATTGCCGTGATGAAATGTCCCCTGGGATGAGACGCTCAAGAATGAGGCAGAATTTTTAGCTTTGTATTTGAAATTGGCTCACTGAATTGATCCAGTGCAAAAGTTTCCTCAAAGAGCAACTTTCCCTGATAGATCATGTCATAAGAGACAGGATGACTGCTGTGAGTTGAACGGTTACTACCTTGTTGTGTTTGTGTTTATATTTTCCTCAAGTATGCTAGCCCTTCTTATCCTCTGCTCTGTGCTTACTCAGAGTTTCTACTAGGAATAGTTAAAAGGAAAGAATGTGTTACCTGGAACATAAACTTTCCTTAAGATATCAGAAATTCAAACCACTACTGTGCTTCTGGAAGACAAACTCATTTCTCTTGACAGTGGGAACTGAGAAGATCTATATCCAGGATTCATTTCCAGTTGACACCAAAATGACACTGTATTTGCTCCCTATTAGTTTAGGAATCCACAGAGCATTTAACAAGCTGTGAAGTCTGTCATCACAGATTTGATTCCCCTCATGTTACTGATGTTTTGCAGTTTACTTTATTTCTCCCTAGTTAGTCCTGGCACAGTGGATAAAATAAACCCGTCATTTACAAGTGGCTATTAATCCCATGCTTTGTTTCCTTCCTAGGAAGCCAGTGACAAAGCTGCCTGTGAAATGCAATGTATGTATGAAGCCTCTGAACCTCATCCATTTCTCTCCTTGACCAGTGCATCAGAGTGAACGGCTCACAAAACAACCGGTTAAAGAAAAAATAAATCATCATGGAACAACACAAAGTAGGAGGGTATCATTTAAAGCTTGGTTATCCTCTCATGTTGAAGAGTAATGGCACAGAAAATTACAAAGAAGCAAAGGTTTAAAAATGATGTAAATTGTAGAGCTGGACTGCTCCTGCAAACTGCTGACAAAACCGTTGAGCTGGTAAAGCTAGTATGTGCTTAATTTTACTAGTATGAGAAATTTTATCCATGAGCATACTCATTGAGACCAATGAAACCAATCAGCACCTTCGACTCCTTGGACGGGACCAGATTCATCAGTGCTTTGTGGTAATTAGTACTGCCTACAAGTTCCTGAGATACACAAGCATGAACATACCTACCTCTAGCAGATTGCTACTCATTTTACTTCAGCGATGCTGAGGAGTCTCTTGAGGTTAAAAATATGCTGGGGAATTAATTGCACTCCTCTTTTAATATGATTAAGATCCTGAACAATATTTAGACACCATGTATCTGTTTCAACAGTTTTAACTTTGCTATCTCTTCAGTTCTTTCTATAGGCAATTAAAAAAGACATGACTGAAATTCCTCCATCTCAGCCAAATGGATTGATGAATTTTAATGGAGAACATTTATTCCAACCTTTAATTAAGCTTGGCAGTCTGAAATCATTAATCTTTGCCTTGAAACTATGCACTCTATCTTGAGCATTTAAAACCTTACAACTCAATCTTGCCATAGGGTGGATGTCGGTGTGATAACGCAGCCTTCCAGAAGCTGCCTTTGTGCCTTCTGAATCACCTGTCCTTTGCTCATGACATAACACAAACCATCAAGGATCTGCCCCAGCAGAGGATGAAGTGAACCTCACTCTGACACTGCTTTGGCCAAAAGCAACCTTTTAATCTTGAAAGGGCATTGTAAAGGTTGACAGGCAAGAAATCTAATCTAACCTCTCCAGCCCACGTAAATCTTAATACAGAGCTATAGCTTAAAGAAAGAATGGAACAAACTGCATTATCTGGTGTTAGTCTGCTAGATTATTCAGCGACTGCTACTACAGCTTTCCTTGTGAACATATTTGCAGTAGTTTAGCCTTTGGGGTGGAAATAATTTCATTTTAATATGCTTTTTGGAGCACTGCCAGGGCTACAGGCAGTATTGCAGTATGTGAGGGAAGAGGAATTCTACAAGCATGAAGTACATTTCTTGAGATCCAGATATTTTTTTTCTAGGGGAGAAAATAAAAAAAAAGGAGTTTCAAAGAGCACTAAAATATAAAATATTTCTGGTAGACATCTTGGACTCTTTAATCATCCATGAGAAGCCCTTATAGATCTATAGATAGTTCTTTTTTCATGCTTCACTTAGATGCATGGGAGATGAGACACCCCAGAGAACTCTTCCCGGCAGCTGCTGTTTGGAATGCGGTGATCAACAAAATACATCAGTTGGGGATACTTCAGAATGATGGCAATCTCTGGGTTTGATTTAACAGCTTCAGCTGTTGTCCCAGGGTACCTGGCATCCTGTGAACAGGAACAAGTCTTTCTGGTACTAGCTTTGGAGCTTGTGACTGTTCCTCCCCTGAAGCTAGGATGTTTTCCCACCTCAAGGTGAACTGGTGGTGTGACTGTTCCTGCTCTTGGTTGCACAGCTTCAGCTCCAAGTCGGTATTGAACTATGGTTAGAACAGCCTGAATACCCTACAAGAGTTAAGAAATACTTTTCAGACAGAGACTACAAAGTAAAGCTGATTTAAAAAAAAAAAAAAAATAAAAAAAATCACTAAGTTTTGCAGACGCTTGAAATGTATCCCCTAAATCTCCTCATGAAGAAAAATTCTTAGTTTGGAAGATTCTGATGTTCTCTCCTTTCCAGAATCAGAAGTAAAAAGGCAATGTAATTGGAGAAAAATGAAAACACAAGTTTTTAATTAAGCTCCTGCCCTGTCCTACACACACACAAGAAAAGAAACATCATTCAGGTTCCTGGAAGAACTTAAATTTATGGATTTATTTTTCTCTTTTTAGAGAGTGCTTAATTTTAGGGAATGGGTCTTTTGTGTGAATCACTGACTGTTCCATTATTAATTAATCATTTGGGACCCTGAATGTTTCAAAATGCTTGTGCCACTGACCTGTGGGGTTTGTGCATACTAACGGATCACAAGCTGGAAGTTTCCAGTGGTGACAGCCTAGCCATGTTATTCGATGGGGGTGTGCAGAACAGGCAGTGCTGGGGAAAACCTTGGATTTTTCTCATCCACTTAACTGAAAGGTGCATCTCCCTGCAGTTATACACCTCATTTAGTGAAATCCTACACACCCTGAGCTGGGTGCTAAAGCTTCCCCGAAACAGGGGGAGTGTGTCATCCCCCCCCATTTCATATGTACCACCACTCACCGCTGCGATAGACTAAACTGCAGATTTCGGCAACCAGACCTGGCTGGAGAAGAGTTTTAGAGCACGATTAAGAAAACATGTGGTCCTTTTTCTTTGCAGGTGGTCACCTGCTCACTCCCATGGAAGAGATTTTTGACCATTCTTTCATCACAGTAATACCATCATATTTCAGATACGCAGTTGTTTTGAGGACTTTTTTTGGCTCCAGGAAAAACAAGAAGGTAAGAAGCAGCTTACCAAAAAAAATTATGTTAAAAATTCAACTGACTAGAAACAACTGATGGAGTCAGGAGAGTTGTGGCAAACCGAGTTTAATGTCAGATAAAAGAATTAGATCTTTTCTATGAAAGGCATTCATAGCTATTTTATTTAAACCTTGAAATCAGCAAAGTATTATGCCTGTCACACTAATAAGAAAATTTGGAATACACCTTGTACCTTCTCTGAAGCTGGTCTCAGGTTAGTTTAACTTCTGACAAAATTAAGATATATCCACTTTCTGCACCACATGAAACAAGATTTAAGTTATTGCTTTATCTTTTTTTGCCTACTTGTTAATTTTGTTGAAGAACCGCTTATTCATGCAGTTGAATGAAAAATAACCCAACAAAACATTCAATAATGTTGACCCAGCTGTTTAACCTCAAGCTGCCTATTTCTACATTCATACCATGTTTTACTCTTTAATATAATCACTCCTGTTTGGAACAGACAGTGATGAAATGATCTGACCTTTATGTATTATTACTTGATTAGTATTTCCATATTTGCTGGAACAAAATAAAATCAGTTGCTGAAAATTCTTACTAATATTTATTTCAAGTGCTTTTGCATGTCATTCCTGTTCTTCAAGAGAGTTGTTATACAACAGAAAAGGACTTCTCCTCTCTTCTTTTGACTACAGCTAAGCAAATTTTCATTAATAATTATTGGGCTTTAGGTCTTTTTTAAAAAATCAGTTTAATCTGTATGAAAATCTTCAGGCAAATTTATTTAGACTAGGTATTTAGACCAAGGACCTGCATTTATCATCATTGTGACTGGTCACTTCTGTTGCCCCACTGGCTGAGCTGAAGGAGTTTGACTTTTTAATTCTCCAGCAACCAGACTTCAGATCAAAAAATGAGGCCCAGCTGCTCTGATGCAAAGAGCAATGGAGATGGGTTCATAATGCTGATTTGGTTCCATAGTGTAGCGTTTTCAAGATTCCCAGCAGCCACCATGCTAAATTCTCAGATACTTAATCCAGATGGGGAAAAAGGACAAGATGATGTGTTAAACTGTGGCTATGTCTACAATCATACCTTTAACCTCCCTCAGCCTGCAAAAAGTGCCTTAAGATAACCTGCATCATAACCATACATCAAAGTCCTTCCACCATTCCCTAAATTGGGGACCAATGCAAGAGCACTGGCCTGCCAGGATTAATGGGCAAACCTTCAGTGCCTCGATTCTAAGCCTTACCCAGCCCGAGTGTTTAAACCCACAGATTGAGCTTCTCTTGACTAAACGCCTACCAGTGTAGGATGCCACAGGCACCTGGGCTGGTATCAGCCCTAAAGTAAGGGGAAGCCCTTCTGTTCTTCTAGGCCCCAGAGAAACCTGTATCCTTGCCTTGGATTTATAGGCAAATTTGAAAACTTGTAAGTATATCTCTATTTTGTCAAGTTAATCTTGTGTGATCATCCCGGAACTGCTGAAATCGGGTACAGCTGACTATCAGTGAATGTTTATTAATGCTAAGGGGAGTTCTGCCACCTGAATGTGTTAACTAATCATTATTTTGTAAGTTCTGCCACCTGAATGTGTTAACTAATCATTATTTTGTAAAGTAGAATAATTCAGCTGTGAAGTCAGACCAGTTTGCTCACGGTTTGATCCAGGTCTCCAGGTCCTGCAGACCACCAAGGATGGGGAACTGTACAACCTAACCTCCCTGGGCACCCTGCTTCTCTCCTCAAAAGGTAAAACCCTTTTCCTTACCTCTAATCTGAATCTCTTTTGTTTCCCTTCATGCTTGTCCTCTGTGAAGAGGCTGACTCCATGGGAAGCTGCCTCTGAAGCCATCTCTTTCCAGGCTGAACAAGGCCCCAGAGCCTCTCCTCACAGAGCAAGTGCTCCAGCTACGGTCAGGTTGGTGGCTCTCTACTGAACTTGCTTCTGTTTAATACCCTGTATTAGCTGGGGGAGAAACCCAAAACTGGATGCAGTACCTTGGATGGGGTCTAGCATGTCCCAAGTAGAGATAATCTGTTCCCTCAACCTACTGGCTGTGCTCCTGTTCATGCAGCTCTGGACGCAGGTGTCCTTCTTTCCTGCTGTTTATACAACCAAACAGAAATCCAATCCTCTGTTTCAACCTGCAGAGTGATATTTGCTCAGACAAAGACTGCTTCTTCATTTGGCTTGGTTCTGATGTTCTGACTGCCTGGGAACATATTCTGCTGATTTCTGACATTTTTTGAAGGAAATTGAGCAGTTAGACTGGTGATAAACAGCAAACACAGCAAACCTGTGCAGATCTCAAAATAAGTAAAATATATCCACAATGTTATTTGGGAAATGACTCTGTGAACATTCAAACAGAAAAAGTATGAAGTATCCCAGAAAGACACACTCAGAAGAACAAGAAGATTCTTTCTAGAGATCACATGGTGCAGAAGAACACAAGTTTGTTCTTCCTTTTTCTACACTTGCAGAACTGTTCACTATCCAAACTGAACAAAGATGCTCTAAACTAATATAGTTGAGCCTTCAGCCAGAGAACTGCTTATAAGCCTCTAAAGTAATACATCTGTAAACTTCTGGTACATCAGAAAATGCATTTCTCTTGGATTTAATTTCTAATGTAAGCTAGTGTTTCAGCAGTAAACCTGGGAACAGCCCTAAAGCAAGAAGTAAAAAAAGATAAATGCTATATTGCTTCCAGGGAAAGCTAAATAAGTGTAGTAGAAAAGGATGTCTGACAACATGAGCAGTAGAACTTCAAGTACTGTGGGAGACACTTCATTCTCCAAATTAATGATAACCTGCAGTCATGACAGAGTGAGGGATCATCCAGGTCTACTCAGTGCCACAAATGCACAACTTTATCAGTCAGCATAGCCACGGTGTCAAATATGTACCAGAAGATACTGGCTATCCCTATGTCTAATTTCTTATGTGTAAGAAGGATTTAGATGGAATATGAGAGGGTGATATCATATGAAATTGATGGGGAAAAAAAATAAATCAAAAAACCCCATGTAGCTGGCTTATTTAATTATCAGTTTTCACATAATGGCGCAGGGAGTGGTTTAAGCTACATTAAGTTATTTCTGGGGCAAAAAGATGTTCTCCAACAGGTTGCAATGCTGACAGCATAAAAGACAGACTACTTCAGGAGAAATCAGGAGAACCAGGTTGTGACTTTTGAGCAGTAGACTTTTGAGCAGGTGAGAACCTGCTTCTCTGCAAGATTTGTGGCTTATTTGCAAGACCAAATAAATGTAAGAGCCTTGAATAAAAGTGATTTCAGATGGAGAGAAGCAAAAGAATTATACTTCTCCTGACAAAGAATGATGAAATGCTCTTTCCGTGGTTTATTTATCCACTTTTTGCTGGAACACAAAACCTTTAATCTGCTATCATACAAATCAAATCTTCATCATCAGTGTAAAAACACTACAGCAGGTCAGGAGCAGTGTTGCCAATATAAAATAACAGGCTTTTTTTCCCTCCTTTTTGGTCTCTCTTTTAACTGCTTTATAGAAGTTTCTTTATCATGTGTATTGGTTTTCAAAACTTTAGAACATATACTGCTATCTTTTCCCTATTATAAAGGTTTGACCAACTGCTCAGTAGGAAACACATCTTAGAGAAAATTATGTCATGTACTGCATGTGAATTTTTTTACGAAATCCAGCTACTTCTTGCCTGTCTCCTAGTAGATATAGCAATATGCTATTTGTTTGCTTGCCCTGAAGCTTGAAAGTAGTTACCATGAATCATGCTATCCATGTTTATTCTTGATGTACAAGCAGTACCTTCTGTTAAAGGTATCAGAGCGGACCAGACAATTCACATCACAGCAGCTTAACAGATTTAGTTGTAGCATAGTTCTTAATGAACTCTTTATATTCATGTAAATGTCTGATACACTTCTACAGGAACTCTGTCATGGATGAAAGTTAGCTGAAGTCATTAACCAAGACAAAGCAAAGGGTCACCTTGTACCTTTGGAAGGGAATGTTTGCAGTTACTGTAGCACAGATGTGAAAATCTGATGGAAATGCATTAAAAATTCTATCATTGTACATCAGGGAGAAAGCATGGTTAGAACCAGACAATGATCATTAGGACTTTTACATTCTAATTCTCCTTCTTGTTCGATGTATGACAAGCTCTTCAGCTTATTACCTGCAAAAAATCAATATATGACAACATATCTGATGCCAAATGGGAGAGTCATGAGAATGAGTACTTCAATTAATCCTTCTGTAAAAGTTGCTATGGCACCTCACTACAGTATTATTGAACTACCAAGCAGCTATAAAACAATGCAGTTTAAAGAGCTGAACAGATGAGGACTGAGTACTCAGGGGAAATAACCGAAAGGTTGACTTCAAGGCTTTGCAAGTCTCAATTAATTAACTGAGTAAAGTATTTCACAATAGTTCAGTTTATTTGAAGAAGCCACTACAACTAGGCAAGCTGCTTGAGCAGACAATTATTACTCATAGTATTCACAGAATTCACAATAGTCCTGTTGTCTATACTTCAACTTTTTACTTGAGGACTGGATTTACTCGGACATACAGATCAGCCTGCTGACTTGGCAGGCAGCCCACAGCCATCACAAATTCTCAGCTAACACACCAAAGGGCTATACCTCCCTCAGAGCCTAGAGATATATTTTTTTAAAAAAAAATCCTTACTCTTATTTAAGCAATGAATATGGAATAAAAAATTTAACCCTGCCTGTGGGTACCAGGATTTGGAATAGCTGCCTCTGTCATTCTAGAAGTAAAGTTTCATGTGCTTGAGGAGAGCCAAGGGTTGAGACAACTCCCTCCATTACTGCTAGGGTGAGACTGATTGAACGGAGCTCTGGTGGAGTCCAACCAGACTCTCTTGCCAAGAGGTGCTCACACGATGAGGGCGTTGCTCTCTCTGCTCATGTTACCAGCTTCCTTCAGCAACAAAATTGCCCTATAGACAATATAAGCTATAAATAAGTGTCTCCTGGTAGACACTTCTGGCTCTGAAGCCATAGAATGGTAGCTGGTCCTAAAAAAAAAAAAAAAATCTAGAAGATAACAGTTTAAAAGGAAAGGAGAGAAGGTGAATGATTCACAGCTTACTCCAACATTAAGCATTTCATGGGCCCAAAAAAAAAAAAAAAAATCTAGAAGATAACAGTTTAAAAGGAAAGGAGAGAAGGTGAATGATTCACAGCTTACTCCAACATTAAGCATTTCATGACTGTGATTCTCAGAAGTACTAGAATAAAGCATTCTTTTACTAGGTAGAAAAATTTTTCTTCAGCTGAGATATCGAGCCCCCCATTGCTGCAGTGATGGATGTTATTGCTCACTGTCCAAAAGACTCCATAACGGTCTCTAGCAACACAAAGATCTTGCAACAAAGAACACTCTAGACATGGGTATGTAGACATTGATTCAGAATGGAGACTGGTTTTTCCATATTTTGCCTTAAAGAATGTACTATTGACTATACCTGGGAATGGCTGCTTCCTTCCAATGCAAGAGATGTGGCATTTTAGGAAATGAAAACATCATCATGCCTCTTTGACCAGTCTTAGTTGAGCTCCCCCCCTCCTCCTCCTGCACATAGAGATTACTCAAAGAATCCATCTAGCATGCAACTGTCCTTAATTACAACCCAGAAAGTTCAAATTACAGTTTCCCAGGAGCTGTGCAAGGGCTGGCATGGAGGAGGAAGCTGAGTGCTGGATCCACTACAGCTAAGCAGAAATTATGTGAGCTGGGGCTGGTGACACTGCGCCTGGAAACCATCACATCCACTCCCCTTGAAACTAACAGTATTTCAGGTGCTGAGACTTCACAAGATAAATATTGGACCTTTCAGAGCATGTATTTTGATGATGGCCTTTGCTGTGTTTGGCTTTCCCAGACTGTACTGCTTTGAAGCAGCAATCCCATTACAAAGTGGTAGAAAGAGTCTGGAGTTGGAATGCATCTGTTCTTCAACTATTTTGATAAGGTGTATGTTCTGTTTTCTCTGCCTCATCCTCGCAGTTCTACCATGTTCTTCCCTGAAAGTGAAATATACCAACAGGAACTCCCAGAGCAGAAACTTGCAAAATGTTGTCTTTGTGTGGTATTAGCATCCCCCAGAGCCTGGTTTGCTACACACAATGTGACAAATCTCCTTTCCTCCCCATTCTGCCAAGTGTATTCATAAACAAATGTAACAGTTACACACAAACAGGAACTGTGTATATATAACAAACAACAGAAAAAGCTAAATATGAAAATGACAACAAACTCTGAATAGATTGTTTTAGATGACAACTATTAACTAATATACCATGGAAAAAATCCCCACTCTTGGGCAAATTACTTTGGACAGGCAAATATGACCTTTTTTGAGTGAAATAAACTACTCATCAGGATCAAAATGCAAGGTTTCTAGCTTCTTTAAACTAAATAGGTTTTTCCTTATGGAAAGAAAGCATCTGAGATTTTCATATCAAACCAAACATAAGGAAAGAGAGTGAGAGCAAAATGCACACAGCGCATACTAATCCAACATGACTTTGTAAGATGTTCAAACTTGTAACTGATATTTCATTTTCTTCTGGGAAAAGACTGTTGAACAAGGGAAGCACTATAGAGGCACATTTTTACTCTTTAAGCCTGCATGTCTATTAGCATTCCTTCCAGCAGCAAGACTGAAATCAATCACTGTATGTTTCACACCTGTAGCTAGGAGACTTTTCTGATTCTGATAGCTGGGTAGACAACGTCCTTATGATCTGCAAGGTTGGATGTGTTGGTTTTTTTGGTTTTTTTTTCATTCTACAAGACAGAGAGCGTTTTCTAGACGCTCCATTTTCTTTCTGCACGTTTTACTCAACCGCCCGAGCCTGCGAAGTGGTGTGTCTAACTCTTTTAAATCATTTAACGTGAAAAAATGCACACCTGTCCACCTCTGAGTCAGCTCAGGAAGCTCCAACGCTTCTGAAGACAGCTGTTGACCGTGCAAAGGATCAGACCCGGTGCCAGCAGAACCCAGAAGCTCCCACCTGCAGCAGGTGTTTTGGCGGGGAGCGCCAATCCAGCCCTCCCCAACCTTCTCTCAAGCCGCCAAATAACTTTTCCCAGCCACCGCCGGCTGCTTGGCTTGTTTCACAGCCGCTCGCTGCCCCCCCCTCTGAGGCCAAGGAGGTGACACACACACAGCCGGTCCCCTGCGGGGCTTGTGCCGCCGGCGGGACCGACCTCTCGTCGGGGGGGGGGTGCGCGGAGCTCGGCGGTGCGGTGCAGGGTGCGGAGGACACAACCAGGGTCGGCAGGGAGTCGGCGGCAGCGCCCTCCGGCCCGGCCATCCCCTTGTGTGAGCGTGTGTGTGTGTGCGGGGGTGTCACTCACCATGTTGACTTCCGAGACCACGTCGATGCTGGCGATCTCTATCCGCATGCCCACATCCACCGGCGGACCTGCGGGATTGGGGCGGGAAGCAGCGTTTAGACGGCGGGAGAACGACCCGGGACGCGGGGCGGGAAGGGACCGGGAGAGACGGGGCGCCTCACCTCCGAAGTCGGGCCGGAGGCGGATGTCGTAGCCCTGCAGCAGCCTGTCCACCGTCTCCTTCACGTAGGACATGTTGCTGGGCCCGTCGGCGCTGCGGGAAAGGAGCACAGGCGGGTTTTAAAGGAGGCGGGTGAAGGGAGGCGGCCCCTCCGCTGCCCCTCCGCGGCGCTCACCTGCGCGCCGCGCACGCCACGGCCAGCACCAGGGGCAGCGACAGG